>NW_028278130.1:0-119723 GCF_059751315.1 Micrasema longulum | reverse complement strand
TGCATTAAACACCAACCTCGTGTCTTCTCTGTCAATCTCCAACTGGGGTGGGAACTCCAACCAAACCCTCAACAACCTAAATCCTACAAAGGCAATAACAAAATTCCTCCGCAATTTATCGCGACTTTTAATAAAAATATTTGTTTATAGTAATCTAAATGTTAGGTTTTATGACTGATAATTAGTTTACCAAGCATGCTATTTTATTAACATTATTTGGCTCAATTTAGGGGAACCAATGGTTCCATGCGTTCTATGAACGGACAGCGCATGATGTACACGCCATACCCAATAATTAAAATTTGTACATATTTTATCATTGAATAAAACAGAGCCATTGAGGGGATCCTGAGGACTGAGGCCTCTGGATGTGTTGGCCTCTGTTCATACATCCTCCTTCCCTCTCGTTAATCTGCGTGGAGTTTGTATTCCTTGGGGATATTTTTGCTAACTTTCCTCTATACGCAGCTGACATCAGCTGAATCCCCCAGAACTATATAACAGCTGCGGGTGGATGGTGGACTTTAGGATCCCTCGACGCATAGTCAAATATACGAACTAGTCGAAAAATAAGATATTTATATTTGATTATATTTTACTTACACTGATTCGTAGTTGGCGCGCAGTCAGGGGGGTTGTGTCATTGTCGGGCTGATTGCGAGAAAAGAATCTCTTGGAGAGTTCTGAGATCGGCTGCAAAAGAACACAAGTACTTGATATTTTAACAACTCAACTCTCTTCTCAGAATACATATTGCCCAGGGAGCCCAATGTCTCCGGGATACATACATTTTTACAAAATGGTACAAAAAAACGCTCTGGCAAATTCTGCTTGTACCAGGAGTAGGCTCAGTATATGAAGGGTCGGCAAGCCAGATATATTAGTATGCCTAATGTTGCAATCGGTTCCTATATGGGCAAATGCCTGTTCTTAGAAACCAATTTTCTGCGGCAAATATGGTTTTCGAATATGTTTCCTATAAATAAAAATAATATTGAAGAAATGGAAAAACAGTTATAACCCAAACTAAACTGAATTGAAATAATGTTTTGTGGTGTCCTTTCCCATCAAAGGGAAGTAGTTTTAGTAAATAAGTGATTATGCACAGCTTACCATCATATTTGAAGTTCTATAATAATGTTTTAAAGTAACTGCGCGTGCCGATTGCAGCGTGGTTAATGATAATTGTTATTTGAGTTGATTTTCACAGAACACAATGTGGAAAAGAAAGTAATAAAAATAGTGAGTGAATACGGCTTACAGTATCTTTGCGCTGATTATCAGAACTCGGAGCCGGCAGATCTTCGCAGAACTTCCACAATCGCTTCTTGGACTCTGCCGATATTGAGCACAGAGCCGCCCCAAACGGGCTCTCCGGCGTGGCCACCGAGATCTCAACTAGGATGAGGAGGATGAGTTATTAGGCCAAAAGAAAATGTTAATTGATTTGATTAAACTTTTTCAGTATTGAAAACGATATAATAATATTATAATGATAAATTTCTACTAAATAGTAAATGGATAAACTAAAGCCAGTAAAATTAATTCCCTTTTAGAAATCATCCCATAAGTCATGGATGATGAAAAAACTACTTATTTTATTGAAAATGTTTAACTAAATTACTCTGTAACCCTTTATGGCTCTGGCATATCTATGTAACTTATTTCAGACCAATGGTGAAGATTGCCATTTTTGTATTAAAACACCTCATTTATTGATAAATGGATTGGGTTGATATTTGCACGTTGACTCACATGGATTCCGTGGAGTCTTCGGCGGATCCGAGGGCATCTCTCCGCGCTTGATAGCCAACATTCTCCGCCGGGAGACGGGGCTGAAGAGATCCAGGTTCGGAGTGGACAAGGCATTGTCCATGGGAGGCGTACTCACACTTTCGTCTGGACAAAACATCAAAAGTACAAAAAAAGTTAAGGCAGGCAGAAACAAAACCGGAAGTGTCTAAAGATATTCTTGAAAATTAAGTTAATAGTTATAAACTTATATACTTATAACCGCTTTTATTTATTCTCTATGTCAATGACATATTTTGTCTCAAAAGATTTAAACTCAAAAATAATGTCATATGACGATGATACGGTTGTATTAGTTGAGGGAGTTAACTGGAACTCGGTAAATTTAGTAGCTAATGACGCTATAAATAAATTGAAATTATGGTTTGACAAAAATATATTATCTTTAAATAACGAAAAGACAAAAATCATCCCATTTTTCATTAACAAAACAGACTTAGATTCAGTAGTAAAAATAATTATTCACCAAAGCAATTGTAACAAAAATAACTGCGATCTTACATGTTCAATACTTGATACAGCAGATAAAATTAAATATCTCGGTGTATACACAGACCAAAACTTAAAATGGAAAAACCATAACAGTGAAATAGTTAAACGAATTAGAAAATGTATATACATATTTATTAGATTAAGGAATGTTTTAAAAATCAATCATTTAAAAATAGCTTATTACTCAATTGTACAATCTTTGTTACAATATGGTATTGTAGGATGTGGTGGTGCATATGCCAATATATTAAACCCTCTTAAAATAGTACAAAGATTAATTATTAAAGTAATTTTAAAGAAACCCTCAACATTCAATACGGAAAGTCTATTTAAAATATTTAAGGTTCATAAAGTAGACACTCTTTATAAAATAAATTCTATTATACAAATATGTAAAAAAGAGAAAATAAAAGAATTTGAAATGAATAAGTCACTCAGATACAAAAATAATATCAAAATTCCTAAATTCCATACAAGTCATGGTCAAAATAGCTTTGTCTTCAAAGGTGTAAAAAATTATAATAATCTTCCTAATGAACTAAAAACTATTAAAAATAATATATCAATAAATAAATTCAAAGTTAATCTAAAGAAATTTTCTGAACTCGTGTAAAAACAACATTCAATTTTAATTAGTATGAATATTATTGTTTTATGTTTATTATTTATATATCCTTCAGGTGATTTTCACAAAAATGGCGCTATATAAATTATCCAAACATATATATATATATATATATTCTATGTTTTTCTTTTTCTTTTCATGTACTCGTATTAAAATTATATAAACTCTTATAAATAACAATATTTTGAGTTTGACCAAATTTTTGTAGACAAGGACTGGATTCAACTCCCTGGGGATTATATATAAACAACAACTCTTATAGATGAACAACTAAAACAGTGTAAGTCACTCTCCAACACAAGAGTTAGTCTCTTTTTTTGGAGAGTTACAGTGATAAAATTTACTAGATGTGTAAAAGTAGTTATGTTTAGAATTTTACAAAAGTTGAACTTTTTATGAAATTTATGAATAAAAAAAAAAATTGAAAAAACATTGACAGTAAAATCATCGATGTAGTCAACAATCATGTATATATGGACCCAAAAAAAGCTGGAAAAAGAGAACCGAACTGCGGAAATACCACGGTGAATAGGACTAAGCTGGGCTGGGCTGCCTTCAGCAATTAAAAATATATACTTGGAAACAAAGAGATGCCTATCAACATGAAACCGGTACTCGCAAAAGTTTACTTTCAACATAATAATGCTAAGCGTCATCGAGTGAGGGTTATCACAGCGGATTGAACAAACACCTTGCTAGAATTAACCTTTCCCAAACTTCTAGATGTAGATTGGTGCGAAGGTTTTCACGGTCACTGTTATTGATATGTTTATTTTTTGGGTGATACCGTGTGTTGTGATTTGTTCCGACGTTTCGGCTACTATTGCAGGAGCCATCTTCAACTCAGTTTACCCTGAAGATGGCTCCTGCAATGGTAGCCAAAACGTGGGAACAAATCCAACACACACGGTATCACCCAAAAAAGAAACATACTGATAACAGTGACCGTGAAAACCTTCGCACCAATCTACATCTAGAAATTTGGGAAAGGTTAATTCTAGCGGGGTTTTTGTTCAATCTGACCCCACTTTTAAGGATAAAAATAAGAATAAACATGAAAGCTAAAGTCTTGAACCTCGCCAGTGAAGATGTATGGACTAAAAACTATGTCCCTCACTGTCAAAACCTTACAAAAGTTAAAGTGCGTTCAGTTTGCAATGAAAAGACAAATTTTGGGCGTCAGTCTTTGTGATAGAATTAAAACTGAGCAGATTAGACACCGAATAAAGGTTATCAGCATCGCAAAAAGAACAGCTAAGCTAAAGTGGCGGTGGGCGGGGCACGTGACAAACAGGACAGTGCCAAATGGTCATCTAGGATCCTGAAGTGCAGGACTTGGAACAATAAAAGAGACTAAGGAAGACTGCGAAAAAGGTGGACAGGTGACATTCTGCTGCCATCCAACTTGCGGGCCATAGATGGCGGCAGATAGCCCATGACAGAAATATTGGAAGAGTTTGAAAGAGGTCTATGTCCAGCAGTGGATTGAATGTAGCTAGCAGTAAGTAAGAGTTATAATTCTAGTCCCTACTTACATGAAAAATATTATTTGAAAATAGTATTTTGATTTTTTATAAATAATTGTTTGTTACCATCAATGTTACCACCATTAAAATTTATATTATTTACCCAGCCGAATTTAAAACCATACATTGAGAGATAATGCTATTGAAAATTTTTATTTTATTCCACTTTATGCCTTTTACCTGTTATTTTTTCTTAATTGTGGCCAACCAAGTACAGAAGCCATACATTTTAGGAGATATGGAACTTACTGTGCTTCTTAAATTCTTTTCCGAATTCGGCTTCCCTCTTAGGAGTTTCTTGAGAGTCAGAGCCGAGTAAACCCTGCCTCGCGAGAGCTATGAACCTAGAGGCCGGAGACATCTCTGTTGACCCTCCTGTAAAAGTAAAAAATATCACAAATTAATCACATAATGGTTGGATTTTATAAAGATGTTTTCTTATAAAATGTTCATAAGTATATTACTAGAAATAAGGATAGAGTAAGGCTATTTAAAAATAAAATAAAACAGTATCCCGAAATTTCATTATGTACATATAAAGGTTTGAAAATGTATGAAGAGAGGCCTGAATGTATGAAGAATGAAAAGAGTTTAAATGAATTTAGAAATAAATGTTATGTTGTTTGTGCGCAGAGCAAGAAGAAGATTCTGGAAAGGCTGTGTTAACAGAATGGCTAAATCCAGAATCTTTAGTGCTTGGCCATAGTGGCAAAGCGTTTGCGGCACGGCGTGGGCGCGGGACCTCGGGCGCGGCAAGACGCCGCTTACCGCGCCCACGTCACACAAACGCATAGCCACTATGGCCAAGCACGAAGTTTAGAACACTAATTTTATTTTTATGTGATATTTTGTTTTCCATATATTTTTCATTTCTATTCTTTAGCATTTATCCTCAGTTTTACAAATTTTTTGCAACTCTTTCAAAAAACATAAAAAGGGGGTTTGTCTGTATGTTAATATAAAAACCGTACCTAGTGATAGTTTGTTCTTTCTACTCGGTGTGATGGCCTTCAAGGGAAGAACATTAGCATCGGAACACCTATGTCTCTCGTCCTTCTCCACATCGTCGGGCGGGTAGCACTCGTCCGACAGGCGTTCCCTCATCATGATGTCCTCGGCTCTGGTCATGTCATTATCGTCGGGTTCCTCCTGGGGGGCGGAAGCATCAGATTCGTTGGTCGGTAGAATGGAAACGTTTTCCTTGTTACACTCGGCCGACGTTTTATCAGCTTCCATGGCGGACTCCTCCTTTTTTAGAATTGATATTTCTTCCTCCTTCCAAATTGGCTCTGGAAATGTTTTATTAAATTATATATTATTTTTTTTATTCAAGGAACATAAAGTGCGATAATTTTGATTTATACAAATTAAACATAATTCATCAACAATTTTTTTTAAATTTATTTATCAAAAGCGTACAAAAATTAACATATAAATTATCAAGTCCTACTGAACTGCATAAAATGCAGTTCGTCAGCAGGTGCGTGTAGTTAAGATTTAATATATATACACAATCTTATCTCATCAATTTTATAAACATATAAAAACTCTTATTACTATGGAAAAAAGAAAAATATGTACATCGAAAATAAAAAATTGTCCAAATAAAAAAGAAAAACCAAAAAAATCTTAATATAAAAATCCACGTTCTAAAAGCCAGATTTACAGCAGATGTCTTTCTCTTGAGCCAGATAAGTTTTTTGATTTTTAATATTTAATGGGAGCATATTATACATTTTTGGTATATTGTACTCTAGTTTTCTTTTCCCGTATTTATTATTGAATTTGGGGAGAGCTAGCTAGTCCATCTACACTAGTGAACCGAGTATTGTATACATGGGCCAATTTATTTCTGTATTCAGATAGACGCATGCTGAGAAACCAGCTTGGACTATGGTAGAGCTCTAACGGGTAAAATATTTATAGATTTATACAATAAGGACAGAACATTTATTTTTCAATTAATAATTTGATCATTGAATTTTGTAAGTTCTCTACAAGGTTTATGTTTGTATTATTGGAAAAAGCCCATGAGGTTAAAGCGTATCTTATAATTGATCCTGAAAGTGACAAATAAATTATCCTTAAAGTACTATCAGGGACATAATATTTCAATATATACATTTTACCAACTATGTTAAGAGTTTGTCCAAAGAGAGTTGTTTTGTAGACAAGAACTGGATTTTACTGGAGCTGTTAATATTTACATATTACAACAGAGATGGAAAAAATTTTAGAGAAGGGAATATAGAAGTCTAGGCATCTACAGGGCTTATGACCTGTCATTGGCTGTTTTAAGTGGCCACATTACACACTGTGTAACATTCGCCATTCTGTCTAAATTTCAACATCTATATTCCTTCAATTCTTCCATCCGAAGATGTTTGCGAAGTTAAAGAGCTGAAACATTTATTGATGTATTTGAAATTCATCTGATTGAATTATTTCCCTCACAAACTGGACAACGCCTGAAAATATTTTTCAATTTTTATACTTCTTCTTGGACCAGGTGGGATCATCGACACTGTTTGTTGTCATCTAAGAAAACATTTTTTATATCAAATTTCCCATAGCACTGAACTACCTCTTCTGGGCTTTTCTTTACCTAAATTCACCGGGCTAGATGTCCAGCGATCCGAGAACTTACCCCTAGTGTCCCCTATCAGGTAGGGCCCTTCCCTGACGCGCTGGCCCCGGGTGGCGCAGGCCAGCAGCCAGTGGCTGGAGACGGCGGGCAGCCCCCACTTGAGGGCCCCCACGTACTTGTTCCCCTTGGATTCGGGGCAGATGAGGTGAGTCGAGGCCTTGGTGGTTTCGGTGGTGCGCCGGCAAAATGTCAGCTGCGTTCTGGAAAACAGACAGACCCAATTCAGGTGGGACGAACTCCGCTGCGCTTGTGAACTATATTATTCTTCTAATGTTTCCTATATGTATTTGGGTTTCGTGTCGTTGATTGATTTGTTTGTATTACTTCGTTCTTCTTCCTTTCCGACGCGGGATCTGGAGCGTGCGGCCGCGGTCTCAATTTGGAACTAACACTGTATTCCTCCACTGTCATACTGGGAAATTAGAAAAAGGTGATTGTGCTGACCATGTGTATTTGATTGATCACAAACTGACAATACTGCAGTGAGGGGTACAATGAAAGTTTTTAAAGTTTATTTGTATTGTTACTTTCACGGTTTGATTGTAAAGAAATATTAAATTTTCGCTTAATTAGTTTAAAAAAAAATTGATATGCGAAACTGAAGAAAGGCTCGAGTCTTTATGAACAGTTTCGGGAAAGGGGTGGATGCTTTCATTTTATGCTTGTGAACTAGTACAGAGAAACTTCGCTTAGCGAGCATTATTTCTTCCACAATGCTAGTCGTAATGAAATCGCACTTCTTCAGTTTATTGTACCCTCAATTTTGAAATCAGATAGTTAATAAATAGTGTTCAAATTCAAATTAATTTATTTTACCAAAATAACATTACAAATAACAAAATATTTTGGGCATTATATTTGGACAAAATATGAAACCAGAAACCCTGAGCAAGAGTATTTGTCTCTTAAGCATACATAATAGTTAAATATATTTTGAGTATGTCCAAATTTTTGTAGACAAGGACTGGATTCAACTCCCCGGGGAGCTGTTTATATTAACATATTACAACAGAGATGAAGAACATTTAAGAGAAGGTAATATAGAAGTCGAGGTTAGACTTCAACTCAAAATATTGTTGACATAATAGTAATCGCGAAACTTACATAGCACCCAGGAGTTGGGCCAGCTCGTCGATGAAGGCTCTCTCCACGCCCATGTAGGTGGAAATTCCCAGAATCTGAGCGGACAGCGGTGTACAGCTCGCCGCTACTTTAACGGGGCGGTGGAAGTATTCTATATCGACAATCTCCTCTTGAGACAAGCAGTCATCCTATTGACATGGACATTCAACATTATTTATACTGCTATATTTATCATTTATCATTTATTTATTCATATATATGTACATTACAGAATAAAATATCTTAATTTATACATATAGAAATAATTAGGTAAAATTATATTTAGATCTCGATAAAACTGTTTCTCACTTTTATGATAACTTTTTAAACCATCTTCTTTTCACATTATGTTTATAAATTTTAACAATATTTATATTTCCACATTTTTAAACTTTCTGCATCATAATTTATTGAATAAAGACTTTATTCTTCCAAAATGTATGCCGACTGCGTGTCAAAATTAAGTAAAATCTTAAAATGGCATTTTTATTTTTAAAAAAAATAATTTAATGAAAACTAACCCTAAAGGGCATCAAAACGTCACTAAGAGTGTATTTGTTAGAAAAATGTATAAAAATTCAATGCAAAATAGCATTCAGAAAATTAAGACACTTAAACAAAACGGTCAGTTACACTGCACCCACTTTGAATTTAGTTCGAGACAATAATTAACTCTTTATTTCTTGTATACCTGCTTTTATTCTTCAGTTTGGGCAAAAATCGAGCATGGTACTGTTTTTAACTAATGCCCGTATTCAGAGACAAAACTTAATGTGGGGAAAAGTACATTCTAATCTCATATGTAGAGAATAACCCGAAGGTGAAGACAATAGAATGTACTTTCCTCACCTTAAGTTTTGTCTCTGAATACGGGTACAAGCATCCAAAAATTACACATGATCCGAACGTACGCCTACTTGTATATGGCATCAGGAGAATAAAACCTTGGAAGTGTTTATGACCGTGCAATAATTTACTCATGTTTTCGCGTACACACATTTTACTCATTCGTGTCTTATATTAATTTTTGTTAGTTAGCCGAATGCTTATGTACATAAAGTGAGATCGACCAAATCGGTCTATGGGGGATTCGAATCCCCCCTTCGGTCCGGCTAGGTTAATGAATTACAAAAAAATATTTGAATGAGAATGTACGGAGAAAAATGGGACCTGAACATTTCGGCGTAAAAGGCGGGAAAATTTAAAATTGAGGAACGTAAAAATGAGGTTTTACTGTATACGACTGTTATAATTACCAGCCAAAATGTGGTCACAACTTTGCCTTTCTTGTTCACAACTTCCTCTTCGTCATAGTCGAGGGGCACGACGATGAAATCAGCTCCTTTTCCGGCCGCCAGTACGGTCCCTCCGGAGGCTTCGATGTTCACCGCGACCTCTGCCGCTGTGACATCTTCCATGCCTTGGAATTCGAATGATAAACCTGAAAATTGTTCGAGACTTCAAGGCCTGTCTCAGGCTGGAGAAAACCAGATTCGACTTGCTCCCACAGAAGCATTTCTTAAGCAATAGGATTGTTGATAGTTTGAATCAGCTACAATGACTTGAAAAATGGGCTAGATTTGTTTAGGATATAACAAAATTTAAATACTTAGTATAATATGGTTGTTATTTTGTACCATTGAAAATATCCGTGAGTTCTTCGGTCATTTCCGTCATGGTGCTGGCCTCGGCGTTGTGCGACGCGAAATTGGACTGCGTACTGGTGACGTCCTTGTCCTCTCCCATCCTGACCCTGAGTGTGGTGAGAGTGGCGTCGTTGGTAGACGTGTCCTTAGCCGCATTCTCCGCGGCGTGCGGCGCCTTGAAGGACCCACCCCCCTGCTTAAAATACTCGGCCAGTGTATCTTCAGAATCTGACAGAGAGAGAAAATCAAAGACTTTTATCTACCTTAAACATAAATATTTTTATATAAAAATATGACAAAATATAAAAATTAAAAAAAACTCTTTTGGCTTAGTTTAATAGTCAATTAACAAATAAAACAAAACCACTGAACTTCCTCATTATAAAGCAACTGTGTTCTAAAAATTATTATTATAGCGCCATTTTCGTAATACAATACCTCAAGGGCGCTTTACAAAGTGATTGTTTTTAACTTTTCAAATTTGTAATTTAAGTAAAACAATTTACTTTGTTATCACATGGCACGGATTTATTAAAATGGTTTCGAGAACAAGTGGGTTTTAAGTTTATTCCTTAACGTCACTTCACTCTCACAGCCTCGCACTTTTGCCGAGAGAGCATTCCATGCCATAGGGTCCGCGACCTCAAATGTACGGTCACCGAATTTATGCGCTGGTTGCGTAGAGGTATAATAACTTTTCCTCTCGCCATGGATGTAGCTGATCTAGGCGTAAAATGTCTGACAGCTAGTTCATCCGGAATGGAAAGTTCCTTTAGATATTCCGGAGCAGAGTTGTGCAGTGACTTATACTTAAGCCGACGGAGTTTGTATTCCACCCTCTGTGGAAAATGTAGCCAGTGTAATTGCCGAAGTAGTGATATGACTGAACTTAGAGATAATACAGACTATTTTTTAACGGTCAAATAATTTAATACCACGAAAAATACTTGACATTATACATTGAGTTATGAGCGTTAACAAGTTTTTCAAAGTTTTTTTGCTCTACTCCAAAATGACAGATTTAGACAATTTACTTTTAGGGATGCGATGATATGTTGGATCTTTGTATATCTGCCACAAATATCGTCCTCATGCCTCAAATGGTTTGAATATTAGAAAACCAGCGCTATAGTAATACGCACCGCCCACAGGGAGTTTGGTCTGGCTGAGATATTGCTGCACGATCTCATCTTTGTCTCCGTCTTCCTCTTCCTTGTCCAGGTTGAAGAGCGGCACCGGCGGTCGGCTCTGCAGCAGCTGCAGGTTCCTCTTGCTCATGGGAGAGGCGCACCCAGCAGAGGAGCCCCCCCCTCCGCTGTCCTTGCCGGCATTGTCGGCGGGGCCCGATAGCAAGTACTAAGGACAAAAGTATATTTATTACCATCATAATTTTCTTATCAGCACCCTGGGGCTCGGCATTGGTACGCTGGCTATTACACCACGAGGTTGACAATACATATAAAACATAATAAAAAAAATAAAACACATAAAACTCGCAAATAAAAATACTCAAAATAAGAACTGCTAGTTTTGCCTCCTGTGACAAACATTTTTCAACTCTAGTTTATTTATAAATTATTGAATAATAAAATAGTAGTAACTTTAATAAACTTTCATCTTCCACATAGACCAACATGACTTAATTTTTTGTTTTAGTCATCATCATGGTACTAATTATTCATTGAATTCACCAATTATTTGCATGCAGCAACTTGCAAATCAATAGTGATAATTAAGATTTATTTTACATCACGCCGCCGATGATCAAGTCTTGTGTTTTGAAAAAGAATCAACAATTCAAAATTCAAATAATGATTAGTTCTTCACTTTTGTTATAACGCTTTACTCTTGTGTGTATAATTATTTTTTAAATTTATTAATATTTATAAAGAATCTCACCCGCATAAATAAAGGTTTCAGCTCTTTAACTTCACAAACATCAACAGACGAAAGAATTGAAGGAATATAGATGTTCAAATATGGGCAGAATGGTGAATGTTACAGTGTGTAAAGTGGCCACTTAAACCAGCCAATGACAGGTCATAAGCCCTGTAGATGCCTAGACTTCTATATTACCGTTTCTAAAATGTTCTTCATCTCTGTTGTAATATGTGAATTTATATAAACCATAAAGTGAACTTTTTAACTTTCCTTTTAAAGCACTTTCTTTTTTTTTCTTCTCTTCTTCCTTTTTAAAAACTGCTATTTTCTTTTATTTAACTTTCTTTTATAAAGGTAAATATTATATTTGTTACAGATGTAATATTTCTTTTATATATATAAATACTGTTTACCATTGTATACTTTTCTCGATGTTTTAGTTCTTCTTTAATATTATGCTATTTTATTTGTATTTTTTATCACTGGTTTCATTGTAATTATGTAAAAGGTTCGTAGAACCGTAAATAAATAAATAAACACATATTTTAATGAACTTATGCCTAATTTTGGGTATGTGAAGTGACTTTTAACTTATTTGAATAACTTTCAGTTTTTCGATTCGGTTTCTGTTGGTACTGGATTTATTTCTCACACAGACTCTGCCTGTTCGAGGACTACTGTGGCTTTGCATCATTTTGGAACAATTTCATAGTAATACATTCAAGTTTCCTCTCAAACATAACCATAATACACGCTTCACGTCTAATGATGGCTTGGTAGTACCAAAAGTATGTAATAAATATGGAAATAGAACTCTCAAATATTTAGTACCTAGAATTTTTAATTTATTACCAAAAGAACTTAAATTTAACTCACATTGTAACAAGAGCAAAATAAGAGAGTGGCTACTCGATCAAGAGTTTATATATGAATAGTAGCTTAGGTGTAAATATTTAATTTTTTCATATATTTTCTTGTATTTAAAAAATAAATTTATATATTATTATTTGTATAAACATGTTTATTCTGATCTTTCGGGCTGTTAATTTTTATATGTTATTCATTGTTTTTATAAATGTAAATAATATTATTAAGTCAGTATAAATATAATCTTCACCAACAAGCTACAAAAAGTGGCTTGGTGGGATTTTAGTTTTAGTAAAAATATAACAAGTGAATTTTTTTTAAATTGTAAAAATGTTTAATTATGCTATTAAATCAAATAAAAAAATTTAAAAAAAGACATTTCTAGACTTAAATAAATGCCTAGACCTAATAAGTGTCATATTCATCTCTGTTGTAAAGTATCCAATCTGTAAACTTCCCACCTGGCTCTCCTCCAGCTGGCGCCGCGCCCGGAGGCTGTCCAGCAGCCAGCGCAGGGACAGGAAGGAGGCGCGGGGCATGGCCGCCCGGCCCGCGGAGTTGGCCCCCGGCCCCCCGGGGTCCCCGCACAGCGCGTGCGTGACGCCCGCCGTGGCCGCGTCGTAGCGCACGCCGCCGCAGCGCGACACTACGCGCTGGACCTTGTCGCGCCGCGTGGCCGTCGTCCCGAACACGTAAATCTAAAGAGGGAATAGATTTATTTATCTTTGAAGGCCGATAAAAAAAATATGGTGAATAAATTTTTATAGCACAACTGCCGATACTACATCCATTTTAAGTGGTAATATTTATCTGTGGGTATTTATATAATCCCCGGGAGGTCGAAAAGTCACTAAGCTCCATGAGTAAAAATAGCAATTGAGGTTTACCAACAAACACACTGACTATATAAACAGAGATGATGGGATGCGATTAAAATCACCGTGGTGATACTCGGTGGGATTTCTCTTAGGAGAGCGATTTACAAATTGTAATATGTATGTCAATTTTACATGACATTTTTTTTCTTTCTATTTAATAAATCTGATATGTATATTTTGTAATGTGTTAAGAATTAATTGGATACTCTGTAATGTTCTCAATGTAACCAAAATAAATAAATGAAATGAAATATATAAAGATAGTCAATGTCAAGTTTGAACAAGTTGTGACTTGTCAGTATTCTTCCAGAACTGGAAGAGGAGGTCGTGTTTGCCGTGTCTGTCCGATTTCAAACAAGATGTTGTTAACATTAGGTTTTGTTTTATGTTGCAAATAAGTGCCACAGAAGCTCATGATGATAATGTGATGACTCTGAAGACAGTTTACAAATAGTACGAGTGAATTAAAAGCGGAAACGAATCAGTTAGAGACAAATAAAGGTCAAAATGTCCTTGAAAACATGCAAAAAGTGACAAAAATTATTCGTGATAAACTTTCCGAGAGCTTAATGAAGAACTGAACATTACATGCAGATCCGTGCAAAGCATTTGACCGGTATTAGGGAAATATCACATACTACGAATACCGATAAAAATATATGAAATGGTTTTGGAAAAATGAATTGAATTTTCAGAATCAATATGGATATTGTGGAGAAATGTTTTAATGCATAACTTTGAAAAAGAAATTATGAAAAAAAATGTCCCTAGAAAAACGCGACGTGTTTAGAATTGATAACTATGACGTCAAGATCGTGATGATGTTCTATAAAAATTGAAACATACAAAGTCCAAAACTAACATGAATCATGAATTTATTAGAGGCGTGGCCAATGCAATGACTGATTTCGCGGGAATCAAAAATAGTTTTTATGCTACATATAAGTAGCAAAAATTTTTTTTCACTTGACAGTATTTTACAGACCCTTATTTTTATTTTGAAATTTTTTTTTATTGTTTATTTATTTTTTACATATTTATTACAGCAATTTAAAAGTAATTATTTATACAACAAATTAATTAAGTAGTAAAAGTGAACATATATATTTTTTAATTTTTGTTGTTGGTTCATTTAAACTGCCTAACTAGGGATAGCTTCCCCGTTCTAAGGCAGTAAATTATGTATTTTATAATAATATTAAAAAGCAATTACAGTTTTATTATTATGTGTGCTTTTTCAGTCTTAAAAGTAAATAATAAATATTCAGTGAAAACATAAATAATACCAAAATATCTATATCCTAAGTCCTAAGTCATTACTAGTAAAACAGGAAATCAGTTTACGTTCTTCTACATCGGACAACAATTTCTCTGACTCCCTCCGACCAATATGGATTAAAAATGCAGTTATTACTTTAGAAGGCTGACAAGCTTATTACTTTGTTCACTGTCTGAATATTTGTTAATTATGTTTTGTTTTTTTTTTTTTAAAAAAAGAAATATTTGCGTTCTTATGATTTACCCAAATATTTAATTTTGAGGGCCATTTTCAACGAGTTGTAAATAACTCACTATTAGAAAATGGAATCGAGTTGGGGTAGAGTGGGATTCGAACCACGGACCTTCGGTCTGTGAGTCCGAGACACCAGCCACAGGACCACAACCCGATTTTGTTTTTTAAGTTAGTCTTCTTTGTTTATTCTCAAATGTAATTTAAAAAAACTAAATTGTTAAATGTCCTCGGCACGGAAAACTCCAGCGAAGTCACATTATTTTTATTATTAATTATAGTTTATAAGCGAAAAATATGAATAAATAAAATAAATAATCAAATTACTGTATTTTTTTATCAGTGGGGTACGTGCAACACTATTAATAATCAATGTAGAAAGTGCAATTTTCCCATATATTCGAGGGGTAATATGGAATGAAAGAACTAACGCCACATCCATCGAGGAATGGACCCGCCGCCTTGGCCTCCTTCATATCTATGGCGTCCACCAGGAGTCCAATCTCCTTTGCCATGGGACACCCGCGAACACTCCGACTTTTACTCGCACTGCTCGTAACATCCTGAAAACAAAATACATATCATAAAATCACTTTGATACAACCGCATAATATTTATAAAGAATAATCACAAGAATAAATTTGACATATTTTTCATTTTAACTCCACTGTAATATTAACATTTTACAACAGAGATGAAGAACATTTAAGAGAAGGTAATATAGAAGTCTAGGCATCTACAGGGCTTATGATCATTGACTGGTTTAAGTGGCTTTTTACACTGTAATATTTATTATTCTGCCCATATTTTAACATCTACATTCCTTCAACTATTTCATCTGTTGATGTTTGCGAAGTCAAAGAGCTGAAACCTTTATTTATGCGGGTGAGATTCATCTAATTGAATTATTTCACCTACATACTAGGCAACGCCTGAAAATATTATTTTTTCAATTTCTATACTTCTTCATGGACCAGGTAATTCATCAACAATATTTTGAGTTTGTCCAAATTTTTGTAGACAAGGACTGATCCTTGTAGACACCAGTATAGATACCAGTATAGTATAGAAATTGAAAAAATAATATCTTCAGGCGTTGCCCAGTATGTAGGTGAAATAATTCAATTAGATGAATCTCACCCGCATAAATAAAGGTTTAAGCTCTTTAACTTCACAAACATCAACAGATGAAAGAATTGAAGGAATATAGATGTTCAAATATAGGCAGAATGGTGAATGTTACACAGTGTGTAAAGTGGCCACTTAAACCAGCCATTGACAGGTCATAAGCCCTGTAGATGCCTAGACTTCTATATTACCTTCTCTTAAATGTTCTTCATCTCTGTTGTAAAATGTTAATATAAACAGCTCCCCAGGGAGTTGGATTTAGTCCTTGTCTACAAAAATTTGGACAAACTCAAAATATTGTCCACTGTAATATTTATCCTCTCACCTCGTGGTTTTGTGGTTGGCGCATTTATTTCTCATGCATGGAGCTTGGGGTTGAATTCCCCAAAAGATAGACACAAATAAAAAATATAAAAAAATATTCGGGTTCTCACGATTTCATGATCAAAAATGGCTGACCTACACTGCCCTGCTAAGCCTAAGTCTAAAAATCGTATCTGGTGAATTGCAAATTTTCAAGGTATTATGCTTTGCCGATCTGATTTCTTTTGAAATCTTTTGAAATATTTATTTACAGGGGAAATATCTCATATTTGAGAAGCAGAAATGACTTGTTAGAGTAAGACTATTGAATGTCTGTGTAAAAGCAAAAAAAATGCAAATAATTTTTTTATATCACCCGTCGATGGGAGGATTGCTATCCCGAAACTCTAGTAGTGTAGATAAAATAGATTTAGCGTCAAAATGATTTATAATAAAGTGTTACGAAGTGAATGCCGATTCAAATAATAACAGTACAGGTGTCCCCCATGGAAAATATAGCTGGCACTAAAAACGTTAATAGAATAAAAACATTCGATTCCCGACATGGTTGATAAGAAATATTTATTTAAAGAGTGTGTTCACACTATTTTTGAGTCCTTGGACTGGTACTTGAAGCGTAAGACTGATCATCATACCTTATATATGTCATTATATGTCATATATGTCATTATAATTTGATCTTATTCATTTTACTATGTATTTTTATTGTTATTTATTGTGGCTTGACACGGGCATAGCCTAAAAAGCCTTAATAAATTCATGAATATATAATTTTGTAATTTTGAATGAATAAATAAATAAATAAATAAATAACCTTCATGTAACAAAAATGATTAAGATACGCTGCGATTGACGTACCAATGCAGTGCCCTATGCACCATTAGGTGCGGAAAGGGAATTATTATGAAAAACGTTAATAGAAGGTATGGTACACCTTTTCATTTATATCATAAAATTACAAATTAAATCTTTCTAATGAGTAAATTTAGTGGTTTTTATAAAAATAAAAAAAATAATTTATAGACAATCAAAATAGGCCAAAAAAAATTTCCAATATTTTACATACCATATTATCAGCGCTATGATTTTGTAATTTTGAAATTACTTCGCATGTGACGTCACGAGTTCTCTTCGGTGAGTTCTGCCGATTGGTGAATTGGCTTCACATAAACCGGAAATCTATCACAACGCTCTATCATTGATTGATTCGGAAAAATTATTAACGTCATTCAAAATAGTTAATTTTATTTTTTTTTTTCTTCGCCGTACAATTAAATTGTCTAATTTTTACAGTGCGTAGAAAAACATTTTTATATCCAATTTCCTTAGGCGCTGAATTTCCTCATTGACAGGGAATGAAAAGAGCCTAAAATAGAACTGCGTGGATACACGGGGAGATGCAGAGGGAGTGAACAGACAAAGAAGAAATAACAATTACGTACGTTATGATGAGTGCTGACCAGACGGGAGGAATCCGTGGAAGCCGACGATCGCGTTTCATCCACGGAAGATGCAATAGGGTGCCGTAAATTTGTTATTGTGGACAAATTCAAACCTAGAAATAACAAAACGCAAATATAAATTTGACATGCATTTTTATTGTTTTTGTTCACAGTGGGTAATAATTTTACTATTGTTATTATGGATAACTTATATAGCGCCATTTTCGTAATAAAATACCTCAAGGGCGCTTTACATAGTGATTCTTTTAAATTTGTAATTTAATTAAAATAATTTATTTTGTTGTCACATGCTACGGATTTATTCAAATGATTTAGAGAACAAGTGGGTTTTAAGTTTTTTTCCGAAACATCACTTCACTTTCACCTCTGCTGGGAGAGCATTCCATGCCATAGGGTCTGCGACCGCAAATGCGCGTTCACTAAATTTAGTGCGCTGTTTGCGTAGAGGAATAATAACTTTTCCTCTCGCCGTAGACGTAGCTGATCTAAGCGTGAGACGCCTGTCAGCTAGTTCCCTTAGATATTCCGGAGTAGAGTTGTGCAGTGACTTATACATAAGCCAACAGAGTTTGTATTTGACCCTCTGTGGAAAACGTAGCCAGTGTAGTTCCCGAAGTAGTGGAGTGATATGACTGAACTTAGAGATACCGAAAATAAGTCTCGCTGCGGAATTCAATACAGATTGTAGGCGAGTAACATTCCAATGAGTAAGCTTAGTGGTTTTTTATTTTTGTTAAGACTATTAAACTTAGCCGAAAACTTTGTTTCAATTGTTAGATATCGTATTATCAGAGCTATGATTTTTTAAAGTTTTGTATTTCTGAAATAACACAAGAAGTTCAAAGAATTTTTTTAAATGAAGTTAAATAATACTAAAAGAGCCAGATAATCACCAGATACCAATTTCATTTCTAATTACAAAGGTTGCGATACGCACTCATGTCGGGCAGTTTGCTATTCTGGTACGGGCTGGACGTCTTGTTCTCGTGCACTGTAAACAGCGCCGGGTCGAGGGCGCAGCCTCGAGCCACCGACTCGTACACCCAGGAGGCGAGTACGCAGAACTTCTTATACTCGATCGCCGCCTTGTGCTTGTTGCCGCCTATGCCCTCCCTGGAAAGAACATTTGTTCGGTAACGAGAAGAACGCAGACAAAAAGCAATACACGAGATATGGGCGTGCCAGCGAAGGCGCCTGCCTATAACAAATAGTAATAGTGTTGAGGATTGGACGAGGTGTGAATAATACCTCGACCTAGGAGGAGGAAAATTTAGAGTGGACTGTATTGTTAGGAAGGAAGGTTGACGATGAGGCGTGATGAGTGCTGGAACCCGGCTGGTGAAGCTGGCGGTCGTGAGACGCTGACACAGCTCGCAGGGAGCTGGCGGTCTAAATGGACGCTGGCATAGATCGCTTGATGATGGATTCGTTGAGCACTTCACTCGTTAATGTTAGATTTCGTACTGATTATAAAATGTTTGTTTCGGCACTCACACGTAGAATTATTGTTGCGTAGAGTGCGCTAGGAAATGAGAAGGACGGGTAGGTAGGTATAGATTTGGTCCGAACAAATAGTAATAATGAATGAGATATTAAAAAGTAATTTTAGGCCTTTAGTATTAATTATATATCTATGTACTTTATTACGCAAAATAAACATATTGGTTATCGGCTACCAAAAAAGTTTTCTCAAAGAACCTTTTTTTAATTTATGCCTTAAACAAAGTAACATTGAAGAGTTATCACCTTACTATGCATTCCCGATTATTGGCAATAATCCAATTCCAACAAGTATGGAGAAGAAAAGACATTCTTCCAATTTTAGATTTGATCCCCATAATGTTTGAGACACAAGAAACTGTCTCCTGAAAAATTAGGCATTTTGACTTATGTGATTGTTTCCTCCACCCATAGATATATAGACTGCGGTGTACCGGCAGAGATCATCATCATGATCAGCATCCCCCTCTCTGCATCCAGGGGTGCATAGGGCACTGGACCAGTAAACTAAATGCAACACACATCATTTAGTGTTTCATCATTTACTTTATCATTTTAAATACATGTAAACATCATTTTGCGCCGGTTCGATTTACAATTACGCTGATTGGTGCCGGCGCGGAATTCCCCGGTTCGGCCGACACCAGACGACAGTACGCGCCGCGATTCTAATAGCAGACACACTTTTACACATTGTTTTATTCTATTACCGTGTACGCGAGCAGCCTATTGTGTGTGTGTGAAAGTGTTTCCGATTTTGTTTTGGTTTTGTTTTCACGAAAAATAAAATGGTATGATTATATTTTTTATTTTATTATTATTAAAATTAAAAGAATATTCAAATATTTGTAGTTTATGCTATGATTCTGCAAGAAAGGAAGCAACAATCAAAACAAATGAAATTGGATGCTTTTTTTAAAAAATTGTGAGAATTTAATTTACGAACTGGTGAGTTAGTATTTATTATAAAAAAATCATTATTTATATCGAGAGATTATCATTTATTTTGTAAACGAATTTAAACTGTATTTATTGATTACATTTATAATTTATTTTGAATATATGTGGGATATGTATTAAAATGTGTTCATTTTACGCAATTTTTTTCAATTTTTATGTCTTTCGGAACGGAACCCTAGCGTAAAACGATGTATATTATCTGAAAAAAACACTGTATTTTACGACACACTTGAGTTTGATGTTAGTTAGAACCTTAGAATCACCAGCAAAGTGAAGTAACGCTTTTGTGCTTGCAATAGAGAGAAATGGCATCTCTATAAGTGGGCAGCGCGTTATAACTCTAAAGCAACAATATTTTGAGATTGTCCAAATTTTTTTTTTTTTTTTTTTTACATTACATTTTTTTGCACCACAACAGGCCAGGAGGCCTAATTACAGTGGTGAATTACATCACAGAGCACCCAGGCTTGAGAAAAATCACATTTTAATTTTTTGTGTTCTCACCGGGAATCGAACCCGGAACCTTCCGTGCGTGAGTCAAGCGTCTTGACCACTACGCCACGGAGGCCGCCGTTTGTAGACAAGGACTGGATTCAACTCCCTGGGGAGCTGTTTATATTAAAATATTACAACAGAGATGAAGGTTTCAGCTCTTTAACTTCACAAACATCAACAGATGAAAGAATTGAAGGAATATGGATGTTCAACTATAGGCAGAATGGTGAATGTTACACAGTCAGTAAAGTGGCCACTTAAACCAGCCATTGACAGGTCATAAGCCCTGTGGATGCCTAGACTTCCATATTACCTTCTCTTAAATGTTCTTCATCTCTGTTGTAATATTTTAATATAAACAGCTCCCCAGGGAGTTGAATCCAGTCCTTGTCTACGAAAATTTGGACAAACTCAAAATATTGTTGATAAATTACCTGGTCCATGAAGAAGTATAGAAATTGAAAAAATAATATCTTCAGGCGTTGCCCAGTATGTAGGTGAAATAATTCAATTAGATGAATCTCACCCGCATAAATAAAGGTTTAAGCTCTTTAACTTTACAAACATCAACAGATGAAAGAATTGAAGGAATATAGATGTTCAAATATAGGCAGAATGGTGAATGTTACACAGTGTGTAAAGTGGCCACTTAAACCAGCCATTGACAGGTCATAAGCCCTGTAGATGCCTAGACTTCTATATTACCTTCTCTTAAATGTTCTTCATCTCTGTTGTAATATTTTAATAACTCTAAAGGTTAGACTACAAGTTTCGAGTGTTCAGAATTACCCATCATCAGGTGTCAATATAAACCAAACCAAAATAATACAGAATAACTACTCGTACTGATAGGTGGGTGAATGGACTAAGACAGGGTGTCAGTGTAGACTTACGCGTTCATCACAACGACATCGGTGGTTGAACTCTCGAAATCCCCGCGGAACATTCCGCCGTTCTCGTTGATCAAGTTGACGATCTTCTTCTTCTCGTGCTTTGAGAAGCCCGTGGTGGTAACGACGGCGCCAAAGAAGGTGGGCAACTTGTGGTCCCCGAACAGGGGGTCCGAGGCCGAGACGTTCTGCTCCAGCGAAGCCCTCCACACCGCCTCGACCCAGTCCATGTGCATGACGGGAATGTTGGACTTTACGGCCTCCTGAAGCATAATTCATTTAAAAGATTCTCTAATGCGGTGTTTTTCAACATTTTTGAATAAGCGATCCCCTTGCGAGCGAAAAAAATATTTGAATAGTTTAAAATACTCACATTATATTTGTCTGAGAAAACCGTATTGGAAATGAGATGCGTAGATTCTGTAGTCAACATGTTATCATATTTTCCTCCCATCCACAGTATTTTAGTCTTCATTTTTTCCTACAATGTTTACATCAAATGTTAGCCATAAAACACATAATTCTGAAATATTTATTAAAACATTATTCCGATGTCTCAGTAGTGAAATGACAAGAGTCAAAATAGCCAATAACCCTTTTGTAGCAAACCCTTCCTTTTTAAACATGTTGTGTATCCGGTAATGAATACGTATTTTTTTAAAAACAACTCTTAACTCACGACGAGGTGTGTTCAGAAAATGACAGAAAATTTTAAATTTTGCGGGTTTGGAGAGTCCGATTGTAAAATTTTATTATGTTGGTATACATGCCCCTGAAGTATGCTGTATCCATTGTTTACTTTGTCTGTGGCAGCCGTTAAGGTTAGACGTGTTCGGCGTGCTCGGTGATTTTCGTCTTGGCGATCCAGAATGCCTTCACTGGGACGATTCAGCCTTAGTTTCGACGTCATATCCGTAAACCCATGTTTCGTCACCTGTTATAACACGTTTTAGTAATTCTGCATTGTCGTTGACTTTATTTAGTGACACCTGAGAAACTTCCATTCGCCACTGTTTTTGTTCAAAATTCAACAATTTTGGAACAAATTTTAAAAAATATTTTTAAAAAATTCATGGCATGAGCCAATCGATATGCCAACATCATCAGCGACTTCTCTTATTGTGATTCGGCGATCGTTCATAACCATTTCATTAACTTTTTTCACGTTTTTATCGGTCGTTGATGTGCTGGAGCGTCAGGGCCGTTTATCATCTTCAACGTCTTCACGGCCATCTTGGAAACGCTTATACCACTCGTAAACTCTTATTCTACGCATAGCAGACTCACCAAAGGCCTTTGTTAACATTTTACACACTTTATTCAATTTTTTACACAAAATTAGAAACGAATTCTTTAATCCATTTTTTTAACAAACAAAAATCACCGAGCTCATAAAAACACGTCTTACCTTACTGGCTGCCACAGACAAAGTGAAAAAACAGGGGCATGTATACCAACATAATAAAATTTTACAATCGGACTCTCCAAACCCGCAAAATTAAAATATTCCCGTTATTTTCTGAACACACCTCGTATTAGAAAATAGAAATCAAGCTGGGGTAGAATGGGGTTCGAACCTCGGTCCTCTGATCCGCGAGTCCGCAACACCAGCCACGGGACCACAACCCGATAATGAAACTTTCATGGTGGTTTTCGAAAAAGGCGTTCTTATTCAATACCGACCCCGATAATCCCCAAATTAGTGGATAATTTATTCTCCTTATTTTTGAGGATATACCTTCTGTTCTCGGTCGTGGCCGCTAGCGGTTACGACGAGGTTCCTCATTGCGATTGTGTAAACAGGATGGGGCCCGGGGGGTATCGGGCTGCCCTCCGTAAGGCAACAGGACAGGCATCTCGCACCAACAATGCTGAAATCACAATTTTAAAATCATTAAAACCATAGAGTACACATCGAGCCACAATCGCCAAAACATCGTAACCGACAGAAGAAAACGGGAGAATATTTTTTCTTCATAATTATTAAGGAATGTGTAGGAAAAGGTAATTGAGGGTTGGTTGAAGCTCCTACCCCAGTTAGGGATTGAAGAGAAGACGCGAGATTGCTGTTGGATGTTTATTTATTACATGACGAATAAATAATTAATTATGTCGGACGAGTGTTACGTCAATGATAGGTTGAGAGACTGCAATTGAACTACATGCTGGAACTGAGTGAAGCTGGACTGAAGTGAACTGAGCTTTTTGGGCTGACTGGCTGAATGGGCTGACTGACTGGCGTAGCGTCCTGTGGTCTCTTTATAGACGACGTTCCTTTTTAGTTCATTTCTTCATGGTAGGGACGATGGGAATGTACTGCAGAACAATGCTCTTGGTTTGACGTGCAATGCTGTGAGAGTTGCATTATACGAATGTATTAGATTCAATTGAAAATGATGACATTGCATCGTCGGTCATTAGTCTACTTCAGGTGAACTAATTAAACATGTGTGTGTCATCGACTATGGGCTATGGACCCTACAAATGTGTCAGGTGTTAAAATAATTTTTCTGATTTTTTTTTTCAAGAACAAGAGGACGCAACAAAAAAAATGTAAAAAATTAGTCAGTCACGCTTCACTTATAATGATGGTTTAGTAGTCCCAAAATTATGTAATAAGTATGGTAATAAAACCCTCAATTATTTAGTACTTAGTATTTTTAATTTATTGTCGAAAGAACTTAAATTTAACACACAATATAACAAGAGCAAAATGAGAGAGTGGCTTCGTTTGGATCCTTTTTTGAAGGAAGAAGAACTCGGACAAAAAGCAGTACACAAGATATAGGCGCATCAGCAAAGGCTGCCTGCCTATAACCAATAATAATAATATACAACATGTTAACAATAATAAAGCAAAAGTACAGAAACAAAAAATGAAACGAAATAACACAACAAAAAAGAAGCAACCTCTTATGCTTGCTGTAGATTAAAATATTAATAATTTAAGTACAAAATACACATATATTTCAAAAACTAAATGAAGGTATATAAAACGTTATTTTATAAGTAATACACATATGCATGCAAATAATTATTTACACATATACGCGCACATGCACACTCACTCACACGTATAAACACATTCACCCACACACATACCATAACATGGTGAAGAAAATTATAAAATCAGGTTTTCAAGTTACTTAACAAAAGAAATTCAAGTAGGTACTGTAGAAAAAAAACATTGAAAAAAAACGAAAAAAACATACTTATTTCCTTAATTGTAATTTTTTTTTTTAATATGACTGAAATGTTAAAAAACAACATTTGATTAAGGAGGTTAATAAACAAATATTTTAATCTTTAGTTTGAATTTTGTAAAGGCATTGATAATTTTTATTTCGTGGGGCAAATTGTTTTAAAAATTGGTTCCCTGATATACATAACTTTTAACAAAATGTTTAGTATTAAATTTTGGCATATTAATATAATATTGGCGTCTACGTAAATAACCTAATGTATGGATTTTTTTTAATTCTCTTTATAGATTTGTAAAATTTATTTTTTTAAATATATTTTATCAATTTATGGAACATTAAAAATTTTAAATAGTTCTTTTGTTGGGAATGTTGATGGCATAGAATTAAGAATATTCCTGAAACCGCATACGCACATCAAACAGAAGGCGACTCAACTACTTATAGATGAGTAGGTTTACGTTTTGCCCCATTAGTTTCTTTGAAGATGTCACTCAGTCCGCAACTCCTGATTTTAATTCAACTATGCCGTGTTGTGTCCTTTTAAAGTGTAAAAATACTGATAGGATCTTAAAGAAACATGATGGCATCACATTTCATGTGTAATTAACAAACGAATGTTTAAGTAGCAAATGAATTACTTAAAAATTTAATTATTTTTCCATATATCAGATTGTCGAAGAAACAAAATGGCAATTTCGTTAGTGTTGCCAGGGTAGATTTTTTTTTACCTTTGCTCGTTTAATTAAAGAACTAATGAAAATTAGACCTCGGATTAAACAACGCCGTGGGGGACTTTTGAATGACATTATCTTTAAAACATCAAATATTATTTAACATGATATAAAAATATCAGTTTTATGTCAAATAAAATTTGTTTTATATTTTAAGTTCGAAATTCATTAATTCAATGACTCTTATTAAATGACCCTTTACTTATCTACTCTGTTGTGTCAATCAATGTTTCCGCGTGCACAATAACATTTTAGAGAAATTAACAGATTACTTTTTTTTCACCTTACATTTGTGTTATGATTTTTTTTTCCCCCATCAAACAACATTACCCGGCGACTTCACGAATACGCGCGGCGAAAGTAAGCCGGAGTGCGGAATTATTGGACACAGTCCGATGTATTCAAATATGATTCTACGCTCCTTGAGGACTATTCTTAATTCTATGGATGGAACATTAAAAATTTGAAATAGTTCTTTTGTCAGGAATGTTAATGGTTTTTTTTTAAATCACTTTAATTATTCATCTTTGTACTATTTTTACTGAGTTTATAATACTTGTGTAGGAACCTCCCCAACCAGTAATACCATATTTTAGTAAAGTAACGTTACTTACACAGCTTTGGTCTTCGTTAGTTTGTTGAATATAGGTCCTTTGAATTCTTGTAAAACAAACACATCGGTTTTTGTAAGATTAGTCTTACTTAGACACTGCTCTTCAGTGGCCCATTCTACCGTAATAATACCGCTCGATCTGTGTTGTTCACTTTGCTAAAATATTTATTTAAAAATTATATCCATTTATCCACATACATATTTCAGTAAAATAATAAAGAAAAGTAAACACTACATTAAACGCCTGTTGCATTTCAATATCACAGTCATCCTCGCAATCTGCACCTTTAGGTAATACAAAATATAATTGCACTTTTGTCATTTTGATAAGGATTTTAATATGAACTTCGATGAGCTATTTCTAAATGTATTTTTACTGGGTCACAGACACCATGGCACGCAGATACGAAACCCCAGCATTCAAATATTAACATAAAACACACAAACAGCAGTTTTTACTATAATTTGATAACAATTTTTAATGTTATAACGCTTCTAAGCGTGCTCAGCTGTCACTTGTTTCCCACTATTTTGTTTGAAATATTGGGATCATAAACTAAAAACAATATGACAAAGCAAAGACAATTTTTCTAACCACAAAGTTTTAAACACAAAGAGATAACAAAAAATAAAGGAAATAGGGGCAACCTACATTTCAAAATAAATTTGACGGATAAATATGTGCACGGGAAACAAACGGAATTTTCATTAACCTTACAATGAGAAAGGAGAATATTCAGTGCTACAACGAAAGGTTACTTGTTTCAACAATGTTGAGTGGTGTAGCCAATTTACTTTTTATTTTAAATGAACGTACTTTCAGA
This sequence comes from Micrasema longulum, assembly GCF_059751315.1. Taxonomy (NCBI): domain Eukaryota; kingdom Metazoa; phylum Arthropoda; class Insecta; order Trichoptera; family Brachycentridae; genus Micrasema; species Micrasema longulum. The sequence continues at coordinate 92,586 of NW_028278130.1, read as the reverse complement.
TGCTGATAATGCTGTAAATCACTAGTGTAATGATGGTGAACATTATAATGAGGAATTAGAGACAAAAATAGAAATTAGATTTGATCCGTAAAATCAATACTTTTGACTCTTGATACACGATTTAAAAACCCAGGAAAACTTTTGGTGTCAGAACCAAGCAAATGCTGATTACAATTATTTAGCTTATAAACATGTGCTGTTATCGGGAATTTTAACTGCATTCGACTCCTTAAACCTTAAAAGGGCATTAAATCTTATTCTTTTTCACGCTCGCTCCTCAACATGAACAAACGCCTCTAGGAGATGTTATCACTCACCAGGATTTTTGTCTCCTCCTTTGTCAATCCCGCATACATCCCTATACTTATAAGCATATATACAAAACACATTTTAAAAAATAAAAAATAATAATGTACCCTTGTTGCATTAGGGCTTAAAATTAAATATCCGAAGGGAGAAGAGAAATGGAAAGCTTGAAAATATTTCAAATCTGTTTGGGAAAATACGTTCTTGGTATTAAATGTAATAAAAATTAACAAAAGTTAATATTTCCTCTTACGATGTTATAAACTAAATTGATCAACCGAGCAGTGGTCCCGTGGATAGTGTCGTGAACTCAGGGGTCAGATCTAAGATACGAATCCTACTCCATAAGTTGATTCCCATTTTCTAACAGTGAGTTATATATAACTCGTTGGAAATTTACTAATTAATTATATCATTCATATCATAAAATATAAATAAATAGAAAAGGTGTTATGTTTATGCCACTTTTGCAGTTAAATAAATATGGGTCAATGATTAAAAAAATACAATCTTAGCTTTGGGGGATCTTTTTTTATTAATTGATATATTTTTAAGGTTATAATCTATTTTTATGGGTATTGATATAAAAATCAAACTATGGTTAATTTTTAAATATATTTTATTTGTTCAGGCAAATAAAATAAATGGTCTCTCATTAAATTGAATGTTAATTTTTTTATATAAATTCTTGGGATTTAATAGTATACGAAATAATTGATTTTTTATACAAAATTTCTGGTGATTTGGAAGAAGTTTAAACAAAGCACTGTTTTTTAAAAGTCGATAAAAAAAATTCTTCTTTCTTACAAATAGTCTTATTTAAAATTCTTATTTTTAAAATAAGAAGTATTATTGATTAGTTATCGATAAAAAATAGATGGACATTGAATTCTTGTGGAACCAATCAATCCCGTCTTGTCCCAGCTCTTCAAAACTATCAACTACCAATCAGAGATGTCGAAATTTGTCTGTCGAGAAATTTTAGTAAAATGGCGAGAGTTTTTCTGACCCGAGAAACTTGCCGATTTTCTCTCGTTATATTTTGCACTTAAATCTAATTTTAATCTGAATTTAAGTTTAAAAACTAGTTAATAAGATTAGTACATGTATATTTATACTTAGGAAACGTATAATGTGTACTCTTTTGTTGTTAAATACGTCTTCAAAGCATCAAAAATGTCTCTCGTTCTCAAGCTTAGTAAATGCCGCTTATGTCTCAAGCTTGGAGACTTCTACTCGATTTTTGCTGTTGATAATTCTATTCAACTTTCAAAAATGGCCATGGCGTGTTCCGAAATAAAGGTAGTTGATTTGTTTTGTAATCTGTGCACAGCATCCGAGTTTCGGCCACGGTTTTTTATGAATCCTGTTTCGATTTTAGGTGTACGAAGGAGATGGTCTACCAGATAAAATATGCGGGGAGTGCATCGAAAAGTTAAGTTCCGCTTACATTTTCAAGCAGCAATGCGAAAGATCTGATTCAGAACTTCGTAAATCTCTTCAGCATAGCGCAGGTAATATGCTTTTATATTTATTTACTTTATGTATGTCAACAAAAAGTCGCCGCTGGTAACAACAAAAACAATAGGCCCTTAGTACGTGTTTCGTTTTGTATACATGAAAATAACTACATCCGAATATAATCTGAAAGCGCGTAATTATTTAATGTTTTCTTATGCTTGAAGCCGTAGATTTTTAATGTCAGGTCTACGATTTTTTAGAAAATTCTATTTTTAAATAATGAAAATGGGGACTAGGCTTCATACCGTCCATGCGCTCTGTAGCTGCAAGACATGATGTAATCTAGCTCCTATACATCATAATCACTTTTTAGTAAAAGCACTTTACAAATTTACTATTATGCTCAATGTTTATTTTTATAAATTTATTGATCATTTTAAGTTGTTGCTAGAATTTCATTCATCCATACACTTTGTATTGCTGCAAGACGATTAGTAATCTATCTTCAATGGGTAAATTTTATCAAACAAAACAAACAAACCATCACGCAGTTTCCCCGTAGGGGTAGGCAGAGAGGATAGAACGCCATATCACTCTATCTTTGCATACATGCCTCGCTCCTCTACATTCATACATCTTCTCATGCACGCACGCCAATTATTCCTACTTTTGACATGTCCATCTTCAAGTATTTGATGGACTTGATCGTGCCATATCTTTCTCGGCCTTCCTCGTTTTCTGCATCCATCAACATTCACATCGCAGATCCTTTTAGCTGTTCTTTCGTTGTCCATTCGCTCTACATGTCCAAACCAACGCAGCACCCCTTTCTTGATTCTGTTGATAATGAATGTCTCAGCCTTACACAGTTCACGGATCTTGACATTTGTGCACATATCACACATCGTTTTACCACACATTCGCCCGAGGGATCGCATTTCGACAGCATTTAACCTACTTAAGTTTTATTAAATATCTTAATTTAGTAAATGGGGTCCAGAATTCCAACTGTCCATGCCCTGAGTAGCTGCAAAACTTGTCATTTAACTTCTATTTTTATAAATTTGTTTTTTATTTCGTTATTTATTTATCTTAACTTCATTGTCAAATATTATTTTTTTTAATGTAAAAAAGGGCTGGATTTATTACTGTCTACGCACACTGTAGCTGCTAGATGTGCTGTAATCTAGCTCCTATATATCATAATTGGAGACGAGAAACTAGAATCCCAACCGCCCATGCGCTCTGTAGCTGTAAGACGTGCTAGGATATTTATTTATTGTACGGCGCCCTTGAGGTGATTTTCACAAGAATGGCGCTATATAAATTGTCCAAATATATATAATAATCAACAGTTCTCCATTAAGTACACTACGTTTGGATTCTTTTGTATCATTTAAATGTTGTTAATCCTTTGAAATTAAAAAAATACAAATTCTTCAAAATAAGGCGATGAGGATTATACTCAAAAAAAATATCTATTCAAATGTAGAAAGAATAATAATAATGGTTTATTAACAAAAATTACAATATCTTTATCTACTACATAAATACTTAGGTAATAGATTTCTTTAGATTATGTCTAGTCTGCCTAACTCTAGGTACAACCCGTTTTAAGGCAGACATGTTTATGAAAAAATAAACAATGACATGACTACCTAATAGTTAATTTATTATAGAGTTTTACAATATTTAAATATACCATTTATTATTTTAGAATATTGTTGAGTAAGTTTTACGATTTTTCTCTACCTAAATCCAGTAACCATTGAATTGGGGTCATGGTTTTGTAATGTTCTGGTAACATATTGAATATAATAGCTGCTAGTTTATAAAATGATAATTTGACTGGTAACATCATTAAAACTGTAACTATCAAAACGCTATTTTATATAAACAAATCTAGTAGTAATTATTATATTCTACAGAGACTACATAAATTGATAAATGGCGGCCTCCGTGATGTAGTGGTCAAGACGCTTGGCTCACACACGTAAGGTTCCGGGTTTGATTCCCGGTGAGAACACAAAAATTAATAAATGTGATTTTTCTCAAGCCTGGGTGTTCTGTGATGTAATTCACCACTGTAATTGGGCCTCCTGGCCTGTTGTGGTGCAAAAAAAAATAAAAGCACCATTGATATCTTTTGCTCTTCGATATCCAAATTTAGAGAAATACTTTTGTTAGCGATATAATAAATGGTATATTTAAATATTGTATAACTCCATAATAAAATAACTAGTAGGTAGTCATGTCATTGTTTATTTTTGCATAAAAATGTCTGCCTTAAAACAGGTTGTACCTAGTAAGGCAGACAACATAATCCAGAGAATTCTATTACCTAAGTATGTATGTGGTAGATAAAGAAATTGCATTTTTTTGTTAATGAACTATAATGATTGATGATTGATTAAGCTTGATGTGTATACTGCCCTCATAAGCAAAAAGGTATTTTTGTCATATTTTGAGATATGACACTTTTGAGCTTTATGAAAATTATTAAAAACTGTAAATAATCACAAGTAAAAACACAGCATGTAAATTGTTATTAAGCATAAAGCCATTTTAGGCCTTACTTATAAATCTGGTGTAAAATTACACCCAGGCGTGTGACGTCTCTAGTTGTCTTCCACTTCTTCTCAGTCAGTTCTGATGATTGGTCCGTTGATGTACCGTAGACCGGAAATCTTTCACTACTCCTATTTAAAATTCTCAACTCGCTCTTTGATGCGCCTGAACTACTGAGCTCAATTAAATTAAATATCCCAACTAGAAACCTCGGACAAAACTTACTCTCTCATACCGATAACCATAGAACTAACTATGGTTTTCATTCCCCTATCCCCAGAATTCTCAGGTCTGCCAACAAACATACCAGTTTTGATTTCTTTGATAACAAGTCGTCTTCTTTCAAACGATCACTGAATAAAATTCAATTATAAACACCTATTTCCTGCTTCCACTCCCACCGAGTCTACTATATACCATTGTGTCTTTCCACTTTTCTTTATAATAATTTTCTAGGCATAAATATGTCCTTAAAAATGCCCATTGGGCGTATATATATGGCGGTCTCCGTGGTATAGTGGTCAACACACTTGACTCACCTGTGGAAGGTTCCGGGTTCGATTCCCGGTGAGAACACAAAAAAATAAAAATGTGATTTTTTCTCAAGCCTGGGTTTTCTGTGATTTAATTCACCACTGTAATTAGGCCCAATGGCCTGTTGTGGTGCAAAAATAAATAAATATAAATAAATAAAATAAAAATCATTGGTTGATTCATACGAACTAGGGACGTCGTTCAAAGTAGTACGTGTTTATTAAAACATATATATATTTTTTTCATACATTTTCAAGAAACGTTGCCGCACATCTTGAAGCTCTAATTTTTATAGCGCGTTAGAAAACATTTTTATATCCGATTTCCCGTAGGGCTAAACTTCCTCATTTGGAGTTCAATTCAGGCTCATACGAGGAGCCGTGGGTTTCATTGTTTAGGTCGGCTGCAATTATGATGATCTGTAAAAATCGGTCCACAGGTTTTCAGTAAAATATGCTAAAACCTGTGAAAACAGCCAAGCCAATGCATGCATGCATTATTATGGTCTCTAGTATTCAATCCAATGTAAGCAATAGACAACATAATCTTGTGTAATGTTTTTACTGTTTGTGCTTTTTTTAACTTTTTAATTTATTTGTTTTTTATATTAATTTATTTTCAATTTTTGAAATTAATTTATATATTTAAAAAAAAAATAGTTTTGGTTAGACTGTAAGAAATTGCAAGTGGCAATAAGTCCGTCATTTAACTGTGTATACCTTTGTTATTATTTTTGTATGTGTGACATTGTATATTACGGTTAATAAAGAATTATTATTATTATTATTATCGGTAAAAAAATGTCAATCTCCCTAAGGTGCTGCAGAGATATCGTCGTATGGAAGAAGAAATTCAGATTCCGGATTCTCCAACCGTACTGATGTTTCTACATCAAAAAAAGAAAAGAATCCCCGAGCCAAGAGTAAAAAGAATGGCCCTTCTCCGGAAAGGGGGGCCTACTCCAGCGCAGGGGGTCTACTCGAGGAAAGTTACAGCATCGAAGTGCAGGACCCGCTGGGTTACGAGGGAGCCTCCTCCCAGGGCGCACCGTATAACAAGCATCTGTCCAAGTCTTCGGACTCCGGTAGCAATAGTCCCAACATCACCGAAGGCCAACGGAACGAATGCAAGAAATGCGATAAAACCTTCCTCAACACTCGATCCCTCTTAATCCACCTCGCGAAGCATCCTCCTTCCGATCACGAAAATGAAAACGAAGATGACGAAACTGAAGAAATAACTCCGGATATCGTGTCGGATCCGGAAGAGTCGTCCCAGGACAAGACGTCCGTAAAGGCTAACGATCTAGAATGCCAGCACTGCGGGAAGCAATTCAAGTTCAACATCATGTTGAACCGCCATCTCGTGACTTGCCAAGGGCAGGTGGCGCCCGTCAGAGCGGAGAAGAGGACCATCCCGATCGTGCCTCTAAACAGCCTCAAGTGTCCGGTCTGCGGGAAGGTGTTCAAGAAACGCTTGTACGTGACCCGGCATCTCTACCGCTCCGTTTGCGGCGAGATCGCGAAGGAATTCCCCGACGAACAGCCACCCAAGAAGGAAGACGCGCCCATCGTTGCCGTTTCGAAAGCGGCGAAGTCCGCTTTCGTTTCCGAGTGCTCGATCTGCACGGCGAGGTTTTCCTCTCACACTTCGATGTTCAAGCACTTCCAGTTGTGTATAAGGAGGCGCGGCGGGGGAACGATAAGATGCGTGGCCTGCAACATCACGTACTCCCACAACAGCGGCCTGTATCGCCATATTAAAAAAACTCACTACCCCGAAGAGCAGGCGAAGAAAGCCATCAACAAGAAGGTCCCTGGTAAGGTGATCCAACCGAAGCAGGAGCCGCTTTCAGAGGAGGAGATGGACACGGAGAGTGGCTCTCTCAAGTGTCGGGAGTGTGACAAGACATTCAAGGACCAGACGGAGCTTGTCATGCATCTTGCGGCCCATATGGCCAACCTCAACCAGCCCAAACCGGCCAAGACTTCGGGGATCCCGTTTGACGGCTCTTTGTACGAGTGCGTGGAGTGCTCCAAGAAATTCAAGTAAGGAATATTTATAATTTTTCATTCTTTTGGTTTTTTATTATAATAGACTTTGTACTTTTCAGAAAAGCTTCTACACTTTAGTTAGGGAAAATATAAAGTATTTTGTGCGTGTTTGGGCAGCTTGCAAATCAATAAAATACCATTTAATATGTCCTCATTGATAATTAAGGCCTTTATTCTAAGAATGGATTGATTGGGGATTTTGTTTTTTTTTTAAATTTATTTATTTATTTATTATCATATTACATTACATACACAAAATTATAATTTATACAATATTGCATTGACTGCCTAACTAGGGTTATTTACCCCGTCAAGACAGTCAAAAAAATATAAAAAACAATAATGAACATATAGAAACAGTTATAAAAATAGAGGACAAAGTGAAAAACAAAGTAAAAAAATCTAGTAAAAAAACATGGTAAAAAATGTAGTAAAGACATGATTTTTAATTTCTTACATTTGATTAGCTAGGCATTTATAATTAAGTAGTTTTAGTTTTTCTTTTTATGTTATTGTTTTATTAGTATAGGACTACTTAGCTCTAAAGATAGAAAATCTCCATCTTAGAACAGGCTGTGGCATGTTAGATGGAGACTATCATAAACAGAGAACACTCCGTTTTCATTTTACATTAATTGGTTTTATATAGGTTCCCTGTTATTAAGTATGTATATATTTTTTTTCCAATAAGTTTATAAATAAAATAAATAAATAGTAAAAATGTAGTAAAAAAACTAAGCAAAAACATAGTAAAAACAAAGTAATAAATGTAGTGAAAACATAGTAAAAAACATTAAAAATACATAAATATGTATATAAAAATATTTTAAAACTCAGTAAAATGCGAAATAAAAACAGAATGCATAGTAAGAAACATATTTAAAGTAATAGTAAAAAAAAATATGTATGTGTATAGCAAAAAGCATATTTAATTTTAAAAACCTAGCAAAATACTGAGTAGAAAGAGAAAAAAAAACATATTAAAAAATAAAGTAAAAGATGTAGTAAAAAAATAAATAATACATAGTAAAAACAAATGAAAAAGTCATAAGGATCTTAAAAAATTAAATAAGTAAAAAACTAAAAATATATGTTAACAATTCAAATTAAAACATGTGTTGGCCATCTAACAGCCACCATCAACTCCTCAGACTCTCTGCGACCAATTTCAACTGAGGAAAGTAGTCAGCAACCTCTTCAGCTTGTGGTTCTTGCAACATTTCCATGGCTTTGGCATTATATTATATAGCCTTTGTCCTATGTAGGAGTATTGCCTCTGTGCTAAAGAAGTTCTAACCATTTGTCGGGAAATCAGATCGCTACTGGAACTCCGAGTCTCATAATGATAGGCAACTGATGGACGTATATCTCTGTAATTAATATAATAGTACGTAAAATTATACCTATTACAAACTACTTTTATATATTTAGTTAATCATTAAAACTGTAACTTTCCAAAAAAGAGACTAGCTTTTGTCCTTGGAGACTGACTTACACTGTTATAGTTATTTAGTAATTTGTAGTTATATAATTTTAAATATACATGAGAATATAAAAAAATAATTATACAAAACAAAAAGAAAAACAGAAAATGATAAAACAGTAATACTAATTAAAATATAATGATGTTTTTACTCAGGTTCAAAAAAATTATTTAAATTTACTTTGAATTTATTTAGCGATAGATGGGCTAACAGATGGAAAAGTTGTGGAAATGTGGATGTTTAAACATGGGCAGAATGGTGAATGTTACATAATGTATAAAGTGGCCACTTAAACCAGCCAATGCCAGGCCATAAGCCCTGTAAATGTCTAGACTTCCATATTCCCTTCTCAAAAGTGCTTTCCCTCTCTGTTGCAACAAATTTAGATCTAAATAACTCCCCATGGAGGAAATCCAGCCTGTCCACAGGCATTTGGACATGCTCAAAACATTGTTGATATTCATTATGTATCAGGATGAGATTCTGGGTTGGCACTTTTCCACTGATTGTCTGTGTCTTCCCGCAAAATGTCAGCCTCTGTGTCATCAAGGGCATGAGAGATGCAGCATTGTCATTGTCTTTGGGATTTTCTTCCGAGCGACTGACTCCCATTCTGCAATTTTTTATGCTGTTCTATTGCATCACATGTTATTATTCCAATATTCCAAAAATCATTTCTATATAACGGACCTAAACTATGCAACCTGATACGGTGTTTTTGGAAATCTGATAAACCACCAGTACTGAAAAAAAAAATAACAATTTGGTTGACAGACATTGGAAGTAAGGAATCTGAGAATTTATTGAGGATAGTAATCTAAATATTATGCTATCCCATTGCATCATTTATAAATTTATTGTATTTTTGCATGTGCATATATATTATGTATGTATGTGTGTATATATATATGTATATGTATGTATATGTGTGTATTTATGTATGTATGTGTATATGTATGTATGCTATATATTTAATTTTATTTTTACATTTAATGTAAACTACCTTTTTTTTTCTTTTCTTCTCTTTTGGGCTATAACAGTTTTTCTATTTCTTCAATATTACTTTTATTTATAGGAAACATATTCGAAAACCATATTTGCCGCAGCAAATCGGTTTCTTAGAACAGGCATTTGCCCATATAGGAACCGATTGCAACATTAGGCGTACTAATATTTCTGGCTTGCCGACCCTTCATATACTGAGCCTACTCCTAGTACAAGCAGAATTTGCCAGAGTGTTTTTTGTGCCATTTTTGTAACTATGTATGTATAAACTAATAAATAAATTATAATTGAATTAATTTCACTATGTATTTTTTATTGTTGATTATTTTGGCTTGACACGGGCAAAGCCTAAAAAGCCTTAATGAGTTAATTAATATTTAAGGAGTGTAATTTTGAATGAATTAATAAGTAAATAAATTTAAATGACTGGTAAATATGAAATGTTTCCCCAGGTACAAGGGCAACTTGCGTGTTCACATGAAGAATCACCACAACTACACGAATGAGACAATCACCCAACTGGAGAATTCCATCAGCGAATTCAAGTGTGACCTGTGCGATAAGAGCTTCCAGTATGAGAAATCGCTCATCTATCATCGCAACAGCAAACACAACAAGGTTAGTGGGATCATCTTTCATCATCATCATCATTCCCTTTCTGCACCGCATTGATACACCAATCACAGTTTATCTTGATAATTTTTTTTACATGAAGTTAAAATTATCATCCTTACGCTTTAGGTTCCGAACATGCACTAAAAATTATGTTAGTAATATTTAATGGTATGTTGGAGAATGTGTAAGGGTGGGGGTTTGGAAAGAGGAGGGGCTAGGAGGTTGAAAGTTAAATAATTTTTTATAGGCAAGCAACCTTTAATGGTGTGCCTATACCTCGTGCACTACTTTTTGTTTGCGATCTTTGCCCTTCAGACTGATTGACTATTAGGTGCGAAGGTTTTCACAGTTACTGTTATCAATATGTTTCTTTTTTGGGCGGTACCGTGAGTGTTAGATTTGTTCTGATGTTTCGGCTACCATTGCAGGAGCCATCTTCAGGGTAAACTAAGTGTTTTTTAGAAAGAAGTATGTGTTAAGGTACTAGTAATTTGTACCGTGTCACAGTCGGCAGTAGGCACATTTCTATTCATTTTTGTAGCATGTAGTGCTGGGAACCATTGAGTTTAATTTCAGGCCGTCGTCTTTGTTTATGTTATTTGGGTGTCTGTGTATTTCAATTGCCTCTTTTATTATTCGTGCACTGTAATTACTGGGTTTATGCAAAAATTTCGGTCCGAAGGTGAAAAAATGTCCAGTGTCTATAAAGTGTTCCGCTATTGCAGATTTGTCAGGGTTCCCAAGTTTACACGCTCTTTTGTGTTCGTCAATCCTTTTTGCTGTACGCCCTGTTTGTCCTATGCACACTTTATCACATCCTTGGCAACTTAGTTTATAAACAGCTTTCGTTTCCAGGGGATTCTTATCTTTTGGGCTCAATAAATAGTTCTTTATTTTTCCCACAGTCAAAACAAAAAAAACAAACGTTGTTCCAATATTATGTTTTTTCAGCACTTTGGCTATCCTGTCAGTAACATTCTGTACGTATGGTAGGTATGCAGTTCCTCTGGTAATATCTTCTTCCTTATTGTTCTTTGTAGCTTGCGATTTAATAATGTTGTCAATTTGCTGCTTCTTATATCCATTACGCTCCAACGCATCTGTAATTTTGTTGACCTCTTCTCCCATTTCGGAGACAAAAATATGCGAAGAAGAAACACATCCTTTTTTCTACAAAACACTCAGTTTACCCGAAGATGGCTCCCGCAATGGTATCCGAAACGTCGGAACAAATCCAACACTCACAATATCACCCAAAAAAGAAACATATTGACTGATTATTAGTTGAGGAGCTTATCATGAACACCTTAATGCTACGATTTCTTGATCAGTTTTTTAATTGGAACACAAACAGATGCTTTTTTGAAGACAAGATATAGAACATAATACGTACACATTTGACTGTCCTAATTGTTTCCCCTCCCCCGCAGTATTCGGAGGTGCCGGCGCCGCCGCCGACCCCGTCCGCCAACCTGTCCGTGTCGGCGGACGGGCGCCTGACGGAGCCGATGGTGTTCACCAAGTGCCCGGCCAAGTGCATGCTGTGCAACGTGACGCTGGCCAACCTGGCGGAGACGAAGCGCCACAACCGCATGCACATGGACGCCAACGTCAAGCCCAAGAACGAGTACACGTGCCCGCTGTGCGGGGTGCAGTTCACCAATACCAAATACTTCAGGTGGGTCCGTAGGGATACTCCGATGCGGGCGTCTTGATGTAAGGAGAGTGAGTTGATCACTCTTCCAGATGAGGTGCCACTAAGGCTACGTTCCCACTACGCCGGACCGGCAGATTTGCCGGAAACCGGCTCCCGGACAATAGTGTCCACATTAACACCGGATCCCACAAGAAAGCCGGACAGTCAAGTACTCATCTCAGTTGAATTCGGACCTGTGCCGGAATTCGGACCTTTCTTTTTCTTCCAGTTCGTCGAAGTTTGATTTCAGTATTCGACATACTCCACGCCATGCTGCTAACTTCAAAATTTTGTCTTTATAATCGTCTTCGGTCTTATCCCACAGAACAGATCTCTCTTGGACAAGCTTAATTAAAGTGTCTGCGTTTATATATATGCTACACGTCTACCTTTATCAGAATGCGAAGCCGAAATGACGCGAGGGGAACACGGGCGGGGCAAGCGGGGGCAGAGATACCGGAGCAAACTTGTTCACATTGCTCCGGTCCGGGTATTCTGCCGGCGCTTCGCAGTGACAAAACGCTCGGTAAAAATGCCGAGCTCGGCGTTTTTGCCGGATCCGGCGTAATGTGAATAGCTTCATATAACTTGTACGGCCACTGGCTCCTCCGGCATTTTTACCGTTCCGGCGTCCGGCATAGTGGGAACCTGGCCTAACCCTTTTCTTGGTAATGTATCCTATAGGACACATATGAGGGGGTACTACAGTAAAACTAAAATGTTTAGAGGTCCTTTTTTCCATACTTTCTCATCAAAATATCCCCTTACGTTTTTGATAACCCAGGTTTTACGTTGAAATTTTTTCGAAACTCATTCTATCTGTCAAAAGACCCCGAGCCGGGCGCCGCCCCGCTTGCCCAAAATAGTGAATAAATTTAAGGTAAATAAATAAAATGTGTAAACTGTTGTCTCAAACTAAATTCAAAGTAGGTTCAGTGCAATTGATCATTTTGTTTAAGTGTCTAATTTTGACCTTTGACTTAATTGTGACATGAGGTTGACGCATGAAGATTAAAATCTTTACATCAATAAATTACGATGCAGAAAGTTTTTAGAAATTTGTTAATAGAAATATTATTTGAAGTTATAAACATTATTTGGAAAGAAGATTGTTTAAACAGTTATCATAAAAGTGTGAAACAGTTTTGCCGCGATGTAAATGACAGTTGAAATTCTGTGGTGCCATACTAAAAAAAGTGAATATTTAGGGAAAAAATCATTGTATGCATTTTATGCAAATTCAAATGTTTATTTTCCTGTTTTTAAGGTTAAATACCTTCATAAAATTATTTAAACATGTTTTTTTTAAATGAAATCATAGGTAAATATAAATAATCCCCAATTATTATGTTAGTTTTTACAATTTTTCTGCAGTTTTTCATTTCCTCAGTTCATGCTCCCTCAAAAACCGTAAAACTGGGGGTTTACTGTATTTGCGAACCCGGCAAAATCCATCGTTCTTTATTTTTGCTCCTCATATGATTTATTTCTTAGAGAAACTACCATTTTAGTTGCTCTTCTCTGGACTTTCTCCAACAACTCTTTTTTTAAAATAGGGACTCCAGATTTGGTAGGCGTACTCCAGGTGTGGACGAACATATGTTTTATAAATTTTGAGACAAATCTCGGGTGATGTGAGCGAATGTTTTCCTGATTAAGTATAAGAGGGAATTGGTGCGTTTGACAATTTCGGTAATATGTGATTGTCGCTTTTTGTATTTTCTTTTATTTCTTTGTGGTGTAAAAATAGATTTATCAATACTTCGCAATCCATACTAAAATTGCCACTCCTGTTGTGCGCCTACTCTCCATTATATTACATTCAACTCTCCCTTCCCGGTGATGTGTAGCTACTACGCATTGCATTTAATAACTTTAATATAATAATGACAGGTTGAGATTTTCGGTATTCCTTCGTTACACATTTACCTACCGGTAAAAAGGATTTTTTAATTAAATAATTAATGCTTATTTGGAACATAAAAAGCGTTTTGTCAAAAATCTGAGATATTACCAATATAATAGAAAGTTTACCAATGTGTCGCATGTTGTGTTCTTAGTAAAAGAGTAATCCTAATATATAATTGTATTGCGCACTATTGATGTCTCACTCTCGATAATACGGGTATATTTGGGAGCGAGAGAGACAATTTTTATGCATCACACGCGCGAACAGCAAAGTTTCTTGTACTTTTCCCTGACGCCCGTTAGCTGCGTTAGTATGTGTTAGTAGATGTCCGGCTTTTATTGGGGGCGGTCCTTTTGTATGAGAATATGAATTAATGTTTTTAGCAATTAGATTAATCACTTTTGACTTCAACTATAAATAGTTAAAGCAATTGCCGATGAATGTTACACTTTTACCATTTAAAATCTCTCATTTTTTGCATGTGTAAGTCTTAGGTCTTTCGTTTTTATGAATATATCGTATATAATTATTGTTTTGCCCTTGTTTGTCTTTGCTAAATAGTTTTATGTTCTTTTTGTTCAGTTTCTTGCATTTATGTTTCTTCATGTAACTGTTGTAATTGGCTTAGGCCGTATATATAATAAATAAATAAATAAATGTGTAGTGACGACACAGCACCGTAACGCGCGGAAGTTTTTAGGACAGTAAGGGAAAGGTTAAAAAAAACACATGTGGCTTCAAAAGAAATGAACAAATACAATAACAGCTAACAGCGTCCTTTGACAGATGTGAGCCTAAACCGGTTAAATAAGATGTCTTAGTACAAAATATCTTCCTTCCTTCCATACTTCCTCATTAAGGAATTGAATAATGACAACTAATGTTTATTTTCCCAGTATACACGTCGCGGAGCACAATGCCCAAGTGGTCCCCAAGGACCGCGCCGGATCGGACGTCGACGACGAAGAGGAACTGAACGCAATGGATTTTTGCGAGTCCGTCGTGGCCAATATTAAGCAGGAGGACGGGGCGGCCGCGGGTCACGGCGGGTCGGTGCTGGGTGGCCAGCAGCCGGTGGTGAACCTGGGCGGCTTCACGTGCCCCGTGTGCAGCAAGTCGCTGCCCACCATGCGCGCGTACAAGTACCACATGGTCTGGCACTCGAACCGCGGCAAGGCCGTCATGAAGGAGGTCCAGTGCCCCATCTGTAGCGAGGTGAGTCGTCGTTCTCCAAACCGGCATCAGCGCCTATTCCTTCCGATCATCATCGTCGTTTCCCTTTCCACACCTCGTATCAACAGCGGCGTATTAGCATAAAGGTTAGATAATTAGTCTCACGCTTGAGATGCTAGTCCAGGGAGAGGAAATATATTTATGTAAAAACACGTCTGGATTCTGGTTCTGTTACTCGTACAGAACAGTATTCTTCATCTGCCTGGACACAGATATATTCCTTTCGAAGATAGGCACCGTGGCGCAGTTGGTAAGACAGCTAACTGTGAAACTAGCGTCGCTAGTTCGATTCCAGCCAGTTGCAAAAAAAAAATCCAAGAATGATTTTTTCTCAATTGGTCTGGGTGTTTTATTTATTTATTTTATTTTATTCAGAAAACATTAAGTATAAAAAAAAACAATTTTTTAACATAAAAAGACCAATTAAGTTTTCATAAATTAGGCAAAAGATGTAAACATTAAATGTGACAAAATAAAATAATAAAAGAAACTCAAGTGAGAAAAGAATAATTGTTGCATATTTTTCATACCTTCCTTCTATATCCTATTTCCCACCTGCCGACAAGAACTCCCTTTATTTATTTGTTTATTAATGTATACAATTTATAGGGTTTAAATATTACAAAAAATGAATAGTTTAAAACATTAAAAAAAAAAAAAAGAAGCATTGACAAACATAAGGGACATGGAGACAAGATCTGGACTATTTATTGAGTGCTCGTTTAAATCGTTGTAAACTTTAACCAAAAAACCTTTATTACCATCTCCTGTTAATAATATTCCTCCCAATTTTTGCCACTTACCGGATTGTTTTAGTTTTAGTAAAATTATCATCTAATATTAACCAAAAATATTATTTTTCAGACATTCCGCTACGACAGTCACCTCAGAGAACACATGCGAGGGCACGCCAACGCGGCCCTGGCAGACCCCGACCTGCTGGCGTGCAAGTTCTGCCCGCGCATCATGAAGAACATGCGTGGGTACATCGCGCACATGAACTGGCACAACGCCTGCAACGACTTTCGCTGCCCCATCTGTCTCAAGCAGTTCAGCAAGAAGGGCAACCTCACCGTGCACTACCGCAACCACGTCAAGAAGAACGAGACGAGAGCCATCGACTGCTACAATGCCGACAGCTCTCGCGTCGACGAAAAAGTGACCGACTTCCAGTGCCACATATGCAAGAAATACATGCCCACCGAAGTGTCGCTTTCTTATCACGAGCGCTGGCACAGTTCCCCCGCCGCGCGACACGCCATGCGGTACGAGTGCGTCAAGTGCAACATCGCCTTCACCAACAAGTCCCGGTACATCATGCACGCGCGCATGCACGTCGACGGGAACACCGGCACGTTCAAGTGCCACATCTGCAACAAGGGGCTCAAGACGGCCGGGCATCTCAAGTCCCACATGAAGTCCCATTCCTTCGTCAACCGGCTGAAGAGAAATCCTCTAGCCGTCGTGTGTCCGGTGTGCGACCAGCTGTTCCCCAACCAGTTGAAGCTGCAGAGGCACATCAGACGATCTCATCCCCAGGAGAAAATGGTGAAGAAACAGGACCCGGGAGCCGACGACATGCCCGCCATCCGGTACTTCTGCAAGGTGTGCGGCAAGGAATTCGACTCCGACCACAAGCTGAAGATGCACAGCCTCCGCCACGACAGGAAGACCCACTTCTACATGTGCAGTCTGTGCGGCAAGAAGACGATATCTATCAAGCAGCACAATATGCACATCAAGGCGCATCTCGCCCAGAAGTTCAAGGAGAACCCCGTCAAGTGCGACTACTGCGAAGAGAAGTTCGTCCGTAGAAAAGATCTCCACGTCCACATCTACAAGGTGCACAACATCCTGGAGGACTACATCAAGCCGGTGGACGGGAAGGGAAACGACACCACGGAACTGAAGGAATATCAGTGCCACGTCTGCTTCAAGGTCCTCGCTAACGAAGGTTCCTATTTGAGGCATCTGGACTACCACAATTCCATGCGGTGCAACTATTGCTTCAAGTATTTCACAAACCGAACCTTTGCCCAGGCGCATATGGACTATGACTGCGACCGCAAGAAGGTCCTCGGGGTGAGCGACCCCTTCGATAAGAAACTGAAGTGCCCGACTTGCTACAAGCCGTTCGCACTCCTCGTCAAGCTGCACTGCCACATGAAGGTGCAACACAACGCCATGCCGGAGAACGTCAACCGGGAAGGGGACCGGGGAACGGTGTGCGACTTCTGCTTCATCACGCAGCCCAGCGAGGTGCACATGATCCGCCATCGCTCCATTCATCTCCGATTCAACACGTACTACGGCTGCAAGTTCTGTCCCAAGAAGTTCAGCACCGTGACCATGTTCTTGAGGCACAAGAAGATTCACATAAACCGTCACTACACGGAAAATCCCCTCCCGTGTCCTGACTGCGAGGAGAAATTTGTCTACTTCAACGATTACTCTACTCATATCAGGGAGACGCACGGTAAGGATGTTGACTGGATCATCAATCCTAAACCTTCTCCGGTCCAAAAGTGCCCGATTTGCGAGAAATCCTTCAGCCATCTCCACAACCATCTCGCCTACCACGAGAAATTCAAGTGCAAACGATGCGCCGTTTACTTCTACTCCGACGTTTTGTTCGAGGCACATCTGTGTCCCGTCGCCGACGAAGAAGAATCCGAAGAGGAGCACGTGGAGAAGAAGGCCGGACACATCGGGTTCAACAAGCAAGCTACGCGTTACGTCGAACCGTACGAGGAGTGCGACTTCTGCTTTAAACCGTACCTCAACAACTATACGAAAGCCATGCATATCAAAACGCATAAAAAAATTACCCAATTCGGGTGTCGTTACTGCGAAAAAACCTTCACATCTCTGATGGCGTTCCAAGCTCACTCTCCCTCTCATCGCTTGCGGCATTACAAGACCAATCCGCTGATTTGCAAACATTGCGGAGTCACTTTCATCAAGTACGGCCTTTACATGAGGCACCTGCGAGATGTCCACGATGAAAAGGAGAACATGATCCTGCACCCCTTCTATCCCGCCGAGCAGTGCAAAGTCTGCGGAAAGTCCTTCGAATGCATCCATCACCACTACAGGTTCCATCTCCAGTTCCGCTGCCAATCCTGCCTCAAGTATATCACCTCCGAGAAACTGTTCAAATCTCACATCTGCAACAACCCGGAGGAGGATCGCAGTTTCATGTTCGAGTGCGACGAGGACATCACCCCGCTGTCGGTCGGCAACTTCAACTACGAGACCCTTCGACACCGGCCGATCGAGAAAGCCGAATCGATCGACAATACCTCCGAATTATCCAAAGATTTCTCCCTCGATGATATCGACATCACGGAGAATGAACTGGAAGGATCCACTCTGAACTGCATAGACCTCACGAGCGTGTCGTGTTCGCCGGACATACCGGAATCCAACCAAGACATGATTGTGTCCATTCCCGACCGAGTGATGTATAGAAATTACCCGTCTAACTCCAATACACCGTTCGAAAACTTTACCCCCGTCATATCGTCGACGATTTCGCTGTTTTCTTCGACTCCGACCGGAGAGAAGAAACACGAAAAGCTTAACAACACCGGAGACATATCGATGGACAGAGACTCCGATAAACCTTCGCAGAAAGATGACATTGACGGCCTCTTCACGATCGTAGCAAAACCATGCGTCGTGAATAAACAATGTCCAGATGATGAAACTGGCGATATAAGTAGAGTAAAAACCATAATATCCGGAGAAGATGATTCCAAAGTAGATGAATCTAGTGTTATGAACATAGATAGACATGACCAATTAAATGATAGTATAAATGTCACTAAGGACGATGAATCGGAATTAGCAAAAATAGTGAAAGATGTAGAACCAGGAGTTGTAACAAAAGATGGTATAGCAGTTAATGAATCTGATGTTGCAGAAACAGCAAAAGATGTTAGCGATGTGACTAAGGACGATGATATAACACTACCTAATGAAGCGGGTGTCACCGAGCGAGATGAATCTAAACTGGATGCAATCCAAGATAGACAATCTGCTTCGATTGCAGCCAATAGTGAACCCAATGTAGACATAACCAAAGACGATGATGATTCCGACGTTATGCTCCTGGAAAATGACGACGAATCTGTTCTGCTCTTAGCTGACGACGACGAATCTAGTATTATGGACATAGACGATGAAATTCTTAATGGCGACGACGGCGAAGTGGAGTGCGCCGACGAGTTGCACAAGATCGTAGATGATTTAGAGAGTAGTTTTACAATACCGGCGGAGAGTGGGAAAAATGAAAAACAATAGTTTCTCGCGTATTTTATATCGTGTCATAATTTTGTAGTGGGCAATGGCCCTATCTTGTACAGAACATAATGTGTTAAACCTTTTCCGTGTGAATACTTTATTTTAACTACGTGAAAAAACAACTGCGTTTAAAATTAAGTCATTCTTTTGGCATTTACGTATCACGGCCCTCGCAAGTCGCGTTCAACCTTTGCAAACCTCCAAGATTTACTAAGTATAGTCGACGTCTTTGTGTCTAATGTTTTCCACATAGAATTAACCCCGCGTTGAGATAAAAATACATCGTTATAATTCTTAAGAACATTCCTTCGATACAAACTCAAAATAAAGGCCACAATTTTTCAATTCAGTTTTGTTTGTTAACAATTGCAGTCAATGTTTTAATTGGTTGTTGATTATATTTTTATTTAAATAGGCGAATGAAACACTTTTTTATATAGTTTTTAATAGATATTTTTTTTGCATTATGTTTGTAATCGCGCTGGTTCTGCTTAATTTTTTCACCGTATTGTAATTATTTAAAAATGCATCGATTGTATTTGCTATAATTTAAAAATACGTATAGCACTCTGATAAAACAGTAATAACTCAAAAATTAAATTCTATTCTTGCCGATGAGGTCAGTGCCATGAGCTCTTTACGTCACCGCGACCTGTGTAGATCTATTGTGACGGGTCCCCGTGAATCAATTCTCGCCCCCGAAGCCTAGGTCTTCGAAGAGCCGAGCTATTGAACAGAGAGCAAGTTCTTTTATCTCTGTCGCCAAATCTCCTCTTCCAAGCCATTAAAGTATCGAGTTATTAGGTAGGTTCCGAGTGCGTTAAGTATACAGTGCAATGAAAGCCTTTTTTTATGACCGAGGGTCTACTGTGTGTTTGGAAAATTGTATGGAATGCTCAAGTCCATTGTGTTATTTGATACAATTTCGTGATCATCATGAACACTTCTGATTAGTCTGTTCCGCTCCAGTCTGTCCTCGGCCCGACGAACTGACTCGTCAAATTTTAGCCCCTTAGCCACCTTTATTTGGTCTGTCCATCTATATGGGATTCTACCCCGGCTTCTACCTTCAACTCGGTCCGACATTATTAGAAAGTAGTATGTTCATAAGCATTTATTATAATTTTTCAAAATAGTTTTTTTTTTTAAATTATCTCTATGAACTATACGTATATTTATTTGTTTACTTATAGTCGTTAAAATACAGCTTGATTAGAATGACAGTTGTCAGAAAAAGTGACGACATAACTTTGTAGTTGTGTCTAAGGAGTGATTTATATTGACACGAAAAATCATTTGTATCTGGCATGTTAATTTATTTTTCAATACAATGCTTGACATATAAATCAACATTATTATATAAAATAAACCTAATTATTAATGTTATTAAATCATTTTGCAAAAATGTTAGAGATATGCAAATTAACCAATGTAAATCGATCCAATAAAAAATAATTCATTTGTTGTTATTCATGAAAAAACGTATTTAATGTCCTTTTTTTTGGTGAATAATTGTCTTAAACACACTATAATAGGCTTGTTTTTGCGTTTTTAAATAAATTTTCGGAAACAGAGTTTCATGTTTGCATGAAAAAACTGATAAAATCGATTTGATCGGTACATAGTCAGTGATCAGTACTTTCCCATTACTAGTCACATTAATTTGGCAGCTGTCATTTAAGCTATATTTTAAGGACTATGGTGACAATTTGCAATGGCGATTGGATTAAAAAACCTCTGGTATAATGAGCAAATTCGGTCGGTCCCATCTTCCTCGTAATAACCAAGTTCGACTGCATTTTCTTTATGACGAACAAGATTTCTTTGAAAACCATAATATTTTTGGTTTTTACGACACGTCAGCATCGCCTTAAAGGGTGAAAAAAAACTCAATGAAACGTGTAAACACGGTTATTTTAGCTCTCCCGAAAATTTTTGCTTTTTTGAGTTGACTCTATTTTATCAGATGTGTGATATGTAAATTGAAACCCTCAGAGTAATAATTCGCCCACTTATAGAGAAGACCTTTTGCTCCATTTCATAGAACAAAAGCGTTCCAAATTTTTGGTTTAACAACGTGTAACGGAGGGTGTCGGTTTGCGCTTGCAATCCTCTACCTGAGCACCTAAGGCCCATTGTATTGCTGTAAAATATAGCTAATTTCGTGATTGATAATTATTGAATGGTCTTTGTGGAGTATTATTACTCGGATTTAAACCGATTAATTAATTAATAATCGATAATTCTTTCAACTTTAAGAAGTGATATTTTGTAACCTTGCTAATCTACCTCGATTTACCAAAACTCAATAGGCATTAACTGCGCAAAACTATTTTTTTTTTTGAAAATTGCTTGGGGTTTTTTGCTAATTCTACGCATCATAGGCTGGGGTTAATTTACACGTTCTTAAATTACAAATCAAAGTACAGTACGACCGAAGGCGATTTGGGCTGGTCGACCCGTAGCAATAATTTATATCCTTAAATCAATGAAATAATGTTGGGTGTTAAACATAAGTTGTGTCTGTTTTTTTTTTTACAAATTAAGAAAATCAGGTGCCAATCCAGATACTATGAAATATTCTAGCGTAAAAACACATTTTTAACCCTTTTTTTCGCGTTAAAAATTTAAATATTTTATTTATTATTTTAAACATTTATTTTGTTAGTGACTATGAATATATAGACTGTTCTCGATGAATACTTAAGCTATGAACCTTTTTAAAAGTAAATTACTCACATATGCCGTGAGCATCACATAGTAGTGCTGTCATAGACGCTCACAGACGTATGTGAGCACCGCGGTGAATGAGTTAAATAAATATTTAATGTCAATCATGTCGGGAATTGAACCTGATACCTCTTGCATGGTAGGCAACGTGCTGACCACTGCTTCTTATTAAGGCTGTAGTCTGGTAAAACGCACTCAAAATGAGGAAATCATACGATTCTTCCATTTTAAAACGAATGTTTTGTTAATCGCGCAATAATAAAAAACATAAATTATATAAAAACAATAATTTTTAAATGTATTTTTTATTAAAAAATATTGTTTTAAATTTTATGTAACTAAAATATAATTACTTTTAGACCGGCAGATTACGCCATTTCAAATTTAGACTAAACTTAGGTATCTGGGATCTCAATAAAGACTAAGTATTGAACTAAAATTGGTTGTAATAATTTGAAGATAATAAATTGAACATGAAAGTGGCCAAAGCAAAATTTTAATTTTTTGTTTTTGAAAAGAAACGAGCATTTTAAATCACATTCATTTTTGTGACAATTTCGTTTATTTCTACGTAAAATTATGCCTTCGGTAATACTTAAAAAATTCAGGTAATACAAAAAAAGTTTCATCTAAAATATTTCAATAAAAATTTTAGATTAAATTCTCATATAAATATTCTCCTATTTTAAAAAAAGAAGATAATTCTGGTTGTAATATTTAATTTAAAACAATATCTTATTAACTTTTTTATGACATTCATACCTGCCCTTATCGGTAGGTACCGAAAGGTATACAATTCTATAAAAAAAGGTTTCATCTAAAATATTTCAATAAATATATTTTTTTTAAAGTATTACCGAAGGCATAATTTTACAAATGTCACAAAAATGTATGTGATTTAAAATGCTTGTATTTGCTTCGGCCATTTTCATGTTCAATTTATTATCTTCAAATTATTTCAACAAATTTTAGTTCGATACTTAGTCTTTATTAAGATCCCAGATACCTAAGTTTAGTCTAAATTTGAAATGGCGAAATATTGTTATTATCTAATTTGTTTTTTTTTTATTATTGCGCGTTTAAAAAAAAACATTTGTTTTAAAATGGCAAAATCGTATGATTTCTTCATTTTGCGTGCGTTTTACAAGACTACAGCCCTAAGATTTGTTACAACAAAATAAACTTAAATATTTGTTCATAATAAAATAACATATTTTTCCATTTGTTATCTATAAAAAAAATCTGTTATTATTATAATGGAAGTTGTTGAAATTATTGAAATACATTTTTGTTACATAAAGGTAAGATGATCAGTCTTAGTCCAGGGATTATGAAATATTCTAGTGTAAAAACACCTTTTTGGTGTGCCTTATGCACCATTAGGTGCGGAAAGGGAATTATTATGATGTTTAAATTATTGCCTTATTTTTTTTTTTTAAATGTCACTGGATATTACAGGCAAAATGACGATATGTAATATAAAAGCAAACACAATATCTTGTAAAGATGAAAATTTTCTTTTGAACGACTTATAACCTTCACCATTTTGTTTTAATTTATGCGCTCATTTTTAAATTTGGAAAAAAACGGACACGACTCGTGTTAACACCTGATAAATACTTAAATTTACAGCATAATGAAATTGTTTTTGTTGATTGGTATTATAAAAGAGACGGAGAAATTTTCTGAAAGAATATGGAAATTTGCAGGGCTAATGACTTGTCAGACTGATTTAAGTGACCATTTTACACACTGCAACATTCACCAATCTGCTGATGTTTGAGTTACTATTATTAATATCCTTCCAGCCTTGCTCCGACATTTCTAAAGCTACCTCGTAGATCATTTGTCCGACCCCTGGCAACCACTCATCCACACGGCACATGACATTGTCAAAACTTCCTTTGCACGCAATGCCCCTCAATTTTTGAGTATAACCTGTCGTCACGTGGGGCTAGATCAGATGAATGTGTGGGGTGTTCAATGAAATCAAACCCAGCTTCGTGAATAGCAGCCATTTTAGCACTGAACAGCGTTTTGCAGTAGTCAGCGGCAGTGTTCTTATTCTTAATCGCTATACAAGCTTCTGACGTCACTGCGACCCGTGAAGATCTATTGTGACAGGTCCCCGTGAATAGTTTTCGCCCTCCAAGCCCAGGTCTATAAAGAGCCTGGCTACTGTGTGGAAGGCGAGAGTTTACATTTTGCTAAATCTCCCCCTCCGAGCCCAGATCCGTAAAGTATCGGGCTATTATGTAGAGGGCGAGCTCTTTAACATCAGGTTTAACCAGTGGTCCCCCGAGGATGAGGCGCCTTTCATGATGTAAAGCATCACATTCACATACAATGTGTATAGATGTTTCCTCATCTGCACTGCAGAACCTACATCTAGAAGTTTCGAAAAAGTTCATTGTAGCAATGTGTTTGTTCAATATGCATGTCAGAATTGGTCAGCGGCCTGTTGTTACTAAACCATTGCCGGTTTCAACTTGTCGCTCGGTGCTTTAGGCTGCAAAATGCATGCACATCAGCTCGACTGGTCAACTCGTAGCAAGCCGAGTGTGGAGCATATAAATCAACCCTCGTATTCGGAGAAAGGGGACTCTTATAAATTCCGGGTGAATAAACCTGGTTTTTTTTAGATTCGTGTTGCTTATTTTTTGCCACGCTTATGCACAAGACATTTATGTTAATCTGTCGTCATTAGAGAAACGAAGAACGGAGATGGACCTTATTTACGTTTTTGAAATACTTAATGTGATGTCCATCTCTGTCGCAATCAATTTCTTTTCATGTTCCCAACCGTGTTACCAGAATTCAAAATCTGCTAATATCAAATATTCTAACCGCAACTTTTGTTTTTATGCCCCAATGTCCAGAATGTGTAGATTAGTCAATTCGTCGCACAACTTGGAATTCTTTGTGTTGGATCTTCCCGCTTTTCGTAGATCTCTTCGCAATTAACTCAGTACAGGATGAAGATGGATTAGCTTGGCTCAGCTCGAAGCCTTGTATGTTGGTTGCATTCTTAAATATATTGTATATCATTATTTTATTGCCATTCGTTGGTCTTTGCTATATGCTTGTACGTTATTTTTGTTCAGTTTTTTTGTACATTTTTTATACAAGTGTTGTAATTTTTTTAGGCCGTGTATTTAATAAATAAATATTTACTGCAAAAGTTATGTTCCTTCCAACTACTCTAACCACTGTGGGAAGATCTGGTGGGATAATCGGCTGTGGTCTTTTGAAGGGACTTCTCTGCATCAGCTATAAGAAGAGAAAACCACAGAAAACTCATTCAGGAGAAGCCGGACTGTTGACAGACATCAACAGACCTCCCGTTCCACTCGGACGGTGTTTAGCATTTTGTGTCCTTTTGTTTATTTCAACAATTGCTTTTACTATTTTTTACCACGTATGATAGATATTATTACAATTGCGATATTTCCAAGGTCCTCATTCAGACTTCTATATCGCCCAGCGAAAGCCCTGTAAACACCCGTCTTGCATATTCTGTTTTTAAAAATTTTCTATCAATTTTATAAATTCCACTCCTTACAATCATTCGGACATGCTAAGAATTTTTTTGCATAATATATTTTTACTGATTCTTTTAAAAGTGTCGTATTACGATATGAAATTTTCTGGATCATTCGTCCAAGAGGATACATGTAAATGCTGATAGATCGAGTTGTTTCTTTCCACAGGTGTTTTATCTATGTAAAATATAAATTAATAAACAATTTAATAATTTTTTGTTAGTTTGCCAAAGTGAATAGATTCATTATTAATTAATATTATTACTGTAAGATTATATATTGTTGAAATAGCGTGTATTATATATATTGTCGGAATTCTGCAAAAATCCATCGAACCAAAAATTTACTTACTAAATTGTAATTCTGGAAAAATTTATTAAATCATAATTTTGCAAACATTTACAGAATCTTAACTCGCATTGTAATTTTGCAAAGATCTACTCTGAAATTGGGGGTTTAGGATCTCAGGGAGGTAACTCAAAAATACATATTGAGTCAAGTTCAGCTTTAGCGATGCCATAATCGTATTTCGGGGTTTAGGATCACAAAGATGTAACTAAAATAACATGGTTTTGTGATAAACACAAATATAGATTTGAATCCTATGAAACTCGGACATTATTTATGTTTTATTTTAAATCTTCAAGTATAAAGAATAAGTACTTTTTTGGACTTATTGCTAAAAGCAATATAATATCTTACAGTCAACCAAAAAACAGACTGGTCAAAAGAAGAGATGGTCTGAAGTTTTTACTAATTAACAAAATATGTGTCGATAGATACATACATGGAAAAAACCCAATTAATAAAAAATAACAACTGTTTTTTTAATGGGGAGATAAGGCTTGCACATTCACTTAAATAAAAGTACATTATCTTATACATATTAAAAGATGAGAAATGTGGAATCAGTTTGGATGGAGAGAGATAGATAAACCTAAGAAAGAAAAAGGATAAAAAAGTATATTTAAAAAAACAATAAAATGAAGGTAGGTCAGGGTTCTGAGGGTTTATAGTAATGTTTCAGGCGTTTCTTGAAGGTGCGTTTTTTTTAATAAAGGGGTAGCTCATTCCAAAGTGTAGCACCAACAGAAAAGGATTGTGGCATCATTAAAACCGAGCCTAACCCACAATTTGAACCTTTGTAGTTACTCTCCTTACTATCCTCAACCCCTAAAATAATCTATTATACAGGTGTTCTTTAAACCCTGTCACATCCGAAACCACGATAATCAATACCGGAAATAAGACATATAACAAAGATTTTTTTTTTAAATAAAGTATTTTAAAAAACAAATGGTTGCTTACTTATGCAGGGGAGAAGTAAGGGGGGCGGCCGCGCGGTTGTGGGCGCATCAGACTTCCCCTCCACTCCTTGTTTCTCCCCTGCAGAAGTAAGCAACCATTTGATATTTTATTTTTTTAAATTTTATTCGTTCTAAGAAAATATTTTAATATGCCAATATGTCTTCTTGCTCATACTAATCATCGTGGTTTCGGATGTGACGGGGTTTAATGAACACCCTGTATATCTGTACCCTAAAGCTGAAATGCTGGAAGTCACATTTGGTAAATTGTTCAGAAGAGCGGTTTGAAGTTGTAAAATGGTTTCAAATGTATCTCTCAAAGTAAAAACACACTTTATTGCTGTTTTTTTGGATTTATAGGTTTTGGATAAGAATATTCAGTAAAAAAATAAAAAACATTAAAAATATGGACTATCAAATAATTATGGGACTTCAATGTTTTTGTTCTAACTGCCCGGCCCGCGTCCTAATTCCTCCTCGAACTTTAATATAAAAAGTAATGTAGAAAATTTAATGAAAAACAATGTATTTATAAAACTTTCTTTAGGCGAAATCATTAAATTATGTGCTATTAATTGAAACATTAATTATTTATGAAAATAACAAGTAAGTATAAATTTAATGAGATGATATTAATAGCAATAAAACAGTAATTGAAAGTAAACAGTATGTGAAAAAAAGCAAAGTAAAATAATGAAATTAACGGCAAAAGAAATGACATAATGGTTAATTATGACAATAAGACTTGATCAAAAATTGTGCAAAATCCCTCGCTGCGTCGGAGGTAGTTATAAAAATTGTGAAATTTATTCGGTATCCACTGCTTTAATACCAGCAAACTGTTGAACTTTGTTGAAAGCACGAGTATTATTACTGGTGTTATACAACAAGCTTTTTCAGTAGTGGTATACCGGAGGACTCAAATGATTTTAGCATTAATAGAATCTGAATATACGAACAAAATGACATTTATAACTCAATTTTGAAAAAAATGTGACTTTCAGCTTTAAGGTACAGATATTATTTCTAAAAAAATATACTGAATATTTACACTTGAGAAATCTATCCAGTAATAACACTGCAAAAAACTTGCCCAGTTCAATTCTCCAAAAATATGATAAATCTTTATTTTGCAAATAAATATCATTTAATAATAAAATGCATTATTAGCGTATAGGTACATAATAGGCTGTAAACAACAAATAAAAATAATTAAATGATTATTCAAAAAATTAAAAAATTATCTTGATTTTGAAAAAAATTACCTGATCTAATTCTGCCAAAATATATTGTATCATAACTAAAAGAATCTACTGAACCTTTTATTTGCATAAATGTAATGTAATCATAAGTTTTCTAAAATGACTCAATCTAAAATACCTAATCTACTGAGCCAAAAATCTATTTAATGGTAATTCTGCAAAAATCTACTGAATTTTGGCTCTGCAACTGTACAAATAAAGCATAAAATAATAACTTTAAACATGTCACTGGCGGAATAGATATTTGTAGAATCCCGATGACATGTCCATTTCTATATTGAAAGTAATGTTATATCTTAGAAATTGAATATTTACCATCTAATCGACACAAAATCACAAACTACACAAAATATTCGATAATAACAAACAATCAATGATTAAAATAAATACACAAGTATGAAAAGGGCAATGGTTATGTAAATTAATGGATTGTACATTTAGTAAATTAAACAGGATTTTTGATAAAATAGTGAATGTTTACGTCGTGCTTTGTAATTTTTTATATTTTGTAACAATTAAAAGGATACAAACATAAATAAAAGCCATAATATTAATGTTTTGCGATAATATGACAGATAAATCATTTTAAACATGTAATAAAAAATATTAAATTCAATGAGCAATAAAGGGAGTCAAGTGTTTTTTTTTTTTTAAATATATTACTCGGTGAATGCTGCATTTTTTTTATTTTAATCCCCGCCGAAAATTTGCCATTCTTTTTTTAAATAAAAATATTTTGAATAAATTCCAATACAACGTATTAGGTGTCAAAATTGAAAAAAAAAATAAAAAAAAAAAACATAAGTTGTGTCCCTTTTTTCAAAATTTAAAAATTAGCACCAAAAGTAAAAAAAATTCTTACGGTTGTGCGTCATTCGGATTTTTTTTTTATTTATATGTTTATTTTATTCTATTTGATTACAAGCCTTCAAATTAAAAAGTGAAGTAGATGAAAGTGAGCATTTTTGACATCACCTTCTGTTCGGGTTCGATTGAGGGAATAAAGCTGCTTGCTATATTTGTGGAGTGTAAGTTGAAGATGCTACGAATTGAACGCAGTTATGCAGAAAGCAGCCAGACCACAATTTTGGAAAAAATAGATGTGTTATTGAGTGCATGTAAGGTCAATTCTATGTTCTTCTAAAAACAGCCAGACCGCTTTCACACAAAAAACTGTAATAATCACCTTCTGAAAATAGTGTCGATCACAAGAACATTTCTCAATTTGCAGAAAACACCGCACTAGAAAAATCTTACGGTACTTTAAAGATCATCAAAACTGGTCAAATACATATTATAATTAGATTCTTGTTTGTAATATAAAAAAAAAACTAATGTATTCTTATTTTGTCATTTTGTTGCATTGGGGAAACAATTTTCTATGTAGATTCACAATTTTTTTGAGACATAAAAGTTTGCAATGAAGATATTTGAGGGCATTGGAAGCAAAGATAGCAAACTCCTGTTTTGGTGTTTTTGAGATAAATAACAAAAACTGCTACACTAATGCCAAAGAGTCTTCATGTTAGAAATGTTATTTTCACTGAACTTAAACTTTAAGATACCAATAAATTAGCTTTAATAGAAACACAAATTCAAAAAACTTTTTTAATATTTGTAAGGCACGGCCATTTTGAAAATTTAAATCTCAAGCCTGTCATTGGTCGAATAAAATGGCTGAAGGATATTGCTATGTTCGCTTCCAAACACTATTTTTAAACTATCAGAAGTATGATTTTAAAGTATGTTTGCAATTCAACTCCTGATTTTAATAAAAATAAAGTTGATAAACTACAGAATGACATCATAACTAAAAAAATAATTTTTTTAGTAGTTTGCTTCCATTGCCCTCATTTTATCTATTATTTTTTAATAAAATTGTCTTAATAATAATTAAGGGTTGATTTTGTTTTTCTTTAGAATGTCAATGCAAATAGAACAGATATTTAAATCTAAATATGATAAAAGTTAAATGTAAAAAAAACATATTTTGTTTGACAGAACCTTGTTTCCCTAATGCGACAATTTATCAAAGTCAAAAACATTCAAACTGTTGTGTAGATTTGATTATTCACTCTTTTCACAAAGGTCCTATTATCTCAGTTTCACTTTTCTACGGGCGACTGCTTTCTGCATAACTATGTTCAATAATTGTCTTATTTTTTGTGAAATAAAGAAGGAGAATACATTATCGACTAATTTGTTGTAATTTTTTTTATTGTCTTGTTTACTTCATTAGGAAAAAATCAGACGCAACATATCACACCTTTAGGACGAAAACGACTTAACTCAAAAAATCAACTTTTTGGGAAATTGCAAAAGAAGAATGTAAATTGTGACACCTTTGTATTCTTTCGTCGATTGTTTCGTATTTTTCTAACTAAGCGCCAAATGTTTAGTTAAAAATTATACCGAAGACTTTCAGCTATGAATCTATGAAAAAAAGCGTAGTAAAAATAAATTGTTACAAGCATAGAATTAAGAATAGTCCAAAAGGAGCGTAGAATCATATTTGAATACATCGGACTGTGTCCAATAATTCTCCCACTTAGACACACTTTCGCCGCGCGCGTACTTGAAGTCACCGAGTAATATTGCCAGATCGCGAAGAATATAACCATATCACAAATGTAAGGTAAAAAAAAACAATTTGTTAATTTATCTAAAATTTTGTTGTACACTCGTGGAAATTGATAGACACAACAGCGTAGATAAGTAAAGGGTCATTTAATAAGAGTAATTGAATTAATGAACTTTGAACTTAACTTAAATATAAAACAAATTTTATTTTACTTAAAATGGATATTTTTATATCATGTTAAATAATATTTTATGTTTTAAAGATAATGTCGGCCAAATGTCCACCGCGGCGTTGTTTAATCCGAGGTTCAATTTTCATTATTTCTCTTATTATATGAGCAAAGTAGGGTAAAAAATTTACTACCCTGGCAACACTAACGAAATTTCCGTTTTGTTTCTTCGACAATCTGACAGATGGAAAAATAATTCCATTTTTAAGTAATGCATTTGTGACAAACACATTCATTTGATAATTACACATGAAATGTGATTGCATCCTGTTTCTTTAAGATCCTAGCAGTATTTCTACACTTTAAAAGGACACAACACGGCATGGTTAAATTTGAATCAGGAGTTGCGTACTGAGCGACGTCTACAAAGAAACTAATGGGTCAAAATGTAAACCTACTAATTTATGAGTAGTTGAGTCGCCTTCTGTTTGATGTGCATATGCGGTTTCTGGACTATTCTTAATTCTATGGTTTCAAGTTTAAACAAGACATTTATTCAATGAGTCATTATTAGATTGAAAAAAAAACAAACAATAGCACTTTGATGAATAAAATAATGACAATTTTTATTAGGTCAAATCAGGTCAATAAACACATGTTTTTATTTATTCACAAAATGACACAAGAGTAAATAAGTCACTAATATTATCGATAACTTAAATAATAAAATGACATTAACTTAAGTAAGCCACTAAGATTATCGGTAAGTCAGAACGAAACATTCACAGAGCTAAATTCCTATTTTTAAAAATAATGTAAACATGACATTTGTATCGGAATAAAATCGACTTAACCGACTTTCGGTCACTTTATGTTTGTCTGCGTTGCGTCCTTCACACAGCAACGTAAACACAACACTAATTGCTTCGCTTCCGTGCCAACACGGAATCTAAATTCCAAATAATAGTAAAGAGACCGATGTAACGGTTTTGTCCCATTCCCACCCGAATGTTGCGTTTTTTCAAATTCAGAAAGACCGATAATGTTCATTGAAGTAGTTTTATGATCTTAACTCATTTAAAGCTATTTTCGTCCTAAAGGTGCGATATGTTAACACCCGTAGGTAAGACATGCATGTGTTATGTAAAGCTATTATCTATGCAGGAATAATACCAAAAAACAGATTATAATGTAATCCTAAACAACAATTCGGTGTTCTGTTTTATGTGATATTAATCCAATATGCGTTTACAACACTCTGGAACGTACTGTTTGTGATGTCGCGACGATCGCTCTCCAGCACATTTTATATTTTAGCGTTTATGCGAGTCCAGAATTGAATAGACAATGTAATGAATATTTAAACAATTTAGAATAAATTGGGAATGTCTTTTTATTTTGTTCTTTAATAGTTCTTAAATCTATTTTTCACCATCATTATTCCCTTTTTCACACCTAATGGCCCTTAGAGAACTACTGTATTGGTACCGGACACAGCGTATCTCGATTATTTGTCACAAGGTGATCAGTCTCGCACTTCGAATGCCAATACAGGGACTGTGAAATATTGCAGATTTATTTTTAAAATATGAAAGATTAATTGACCGTTTTGAATTTTCAAATCAACAAATTTAATCAAAGAATTATAAAGTTTGTTTAGATTTATTTTAAGATGGTGTTGATTTTACTCTGATTGTTTGCTGATGACAATTTTCTTTCGTAATATATTTTTTAAAGTTGTACTTATCCTCTTCGAGCCCGGGGCCATTTTTTTAGTTAAAAATTTGTCAATGTAATTAGACCACATAAAAAAATATATAGCTTTTTTGTGAGGCGGGATAACACAGCAAGTATCATATCGTGGGTATACTGGCAAAATGCAAATTTGACGTGCAGTTTTGTAAAGTTTTTAACGTTCTACAATCTGGCAAAATACACTTAGTCATATTAAATTTCATATATTTGTAGTTTTAAAAATAAATTTAAGATAATTCGTATACCGGGTATTTTATTCAAGCTTTAAAAAATTTTATATAAAATTAATAAACGGAAAAATTAAAAACATTAACATCTTACTATATTTAAATAAGATGTAAATGAGTAAAATTGGAACAAAACTTAAATGCTTGAATTCTCAAAACAGGTATTTGAGAGTTAAATTTATTTTCCAGTATACTCACGATACCAGGGGCCCGAAGAGGTTATGATCCTTTTTTAGTAAATTCAGATCGATAATGGTTATTATCTTTTGTTTTATTTAGATAAAATATTAATGTTATAAAAAAAATGCATTTGTATTGTATAAATACTGAGATGTGCAAGAAATATAAAAAAAATTACATTTAATGATACAAAAAAATCTGATGTATCTATTCTGATCAAAAAATTATTGCCTAGCATTGCCATCTATAAAAAAAATCTGTAATCTATGTGATTTTGCTAAAATCATGTAAGTCTGGTCCCTGTATCGAAGGAAAATCATTGGTTCAATTAATTTTTGTTCTAGATTGTAAAAACACACTAGATCCTATATTTGAAACAAGCCTTACAGTAAAATATTCTGCCCAAATCTCTTAAAAATGATTAAAATAATGGATTCCTGAAGAAAAATAATAAATTACAGAAATAAAAGACGAGTGATAGAAATAATCCAAATATTTTAATTTTCAATTTCTGGTTTCATCGCTTTCACAACTTCTGTGAGACTGGTATCTTTGTTATAGAATTTAACCTACATGTCAACCGTGTTCAGGTCGAAGTCAATTAACCCACAACTCTGGAAAAAGCGATTTCGTTACAGGTAAACATCGTTTTACGCCGGGGTTCTGTTCCGAGAGACACCGGCGTAAAATAAACTCAAATATAATGGAAGATATAAGGTTAGATACCGTGTCAAAATTCTAAGAACAATCTAACATGTTTATTTAATACATATCCTACCCATATATATTCAAAATAAATTATAACTGTATTTAATAAATACAGTTAAAATTAATTTACAAAATAAATAATAATCTCTTGATATAAATAATGATTTTTTTTATAATAAATACTAATTCACTAGTTCGTCGGAACTAAATTAAATTCTCACTTTCAGCATCCAATTTCGGTAGTTTTAATATGTACTTTTATTGTCCAAATAATTATTACTTGGCATTTAAAGTTCTTTATAGATTGAAATTATCTTATTTGGTTCAAAAGTTATCATGTTTTGAAAATCGCGCAATAACTAATCTTGTTTCTTGAACATTTAGTTCAATGTGACTCCCGTCGTTTATCCTTTAAGTATGTGAGTCCACAAAGTTAATGCTTTTAACATGAATAATAAAAAAAAAAAAATTCAAATTACCATTATATAATTTTTAATTCTTTATTCATACTGATTTTCATGTGCATATGGTTAACTTTATAATAAAAATACCAGTTTCGAAGATGTCGCGAAAGGGATAAAACCTGCATATAGAAAAGTATCCCTCATCTTTTATTTCTATAAACAAATTACAATGAACTTCCATCAAGAATTTTCTCTTACAAACTGGATTGTTTTGAAATGATAAAATTGTACCAAAACGATGAAAGATTCCATTCATAATTAATTAATGTATCGATTAATAATAATTAACTGTATAAAATTAGAGTACATTTTATGCTGAGACAATTATTTGTGTCAATAAGATTTTTCTAAGCAAAAAGTCTTTTGTGCCCAAAAGATAATAATATATTATGTAACAATACGTTGACAGGTTACATTCAGTTTTGAAAAAAGTATTGTTTATCTCATAGTTTTAAGGAAATATGTTATTGGTCCCCTTGTACACCGTTTTGAGAATTTATCTTTTAAACTTTTTATTTTTTACGTAATAAGATTCTATCCAATTGAAAAGGAACTCACTGACAATGAGATGGTACAATTTTTCTGAAGAATGGTCGCTCAAATGTTCTAATAGGGTATTTTTTACAAATCAGGAAATATATGAAATGTTAAGAGCAGAATTTTACAATTTTACAACAATGATATAATTTTCAATGTTTAAAACATAAGTTTGGAGTTTTAAAACAAGCACGTACAAAGTGATCCGCAGTTGGCGTCACGACACCGACCTTGCATTTCATGCATGCTAAGTGTACTCCCTGTCCCATTATTATTTCCTATCGTAAATTTAAGGAACAAAATAAGATAAGTAGATAATTTAACAAAATTATCAACATTCAATTTTTCTGGGTAACATCCCTAGTGTTTAAAAAGAAAAAGGGTTCACTGATGCAACATTGTAACGACGTTTAGAATGGTGTATTAGTGAAAGTAAATCATAAAATTACCTTCTTTTGTCATAATTACAATAAATATGTAATCGTAATTTAAAAAAAGTTAATCAATTGTGCAGTTCTAAATTCAAAAAAATAAACAATATTTTATTACCGCCCTTACAAGGTTACGTTGTTGAATTTTGATGAAGTGTCAAATGTGACCTATTAAATTGACCCTACTGTAGTGTTTCAGGGCCAGACCCCGAAACTTTAGAGAAACATTCTTCATGGTAAACTTTTAAAAAAATTCTAATAATTTGTTTTAAAAACTTTAAAAAAATATATTTGAATATCGAGGCAATCCTCAATGTCTCGGACCAGCGTCACTTCCACAAACCCCTACCTCTCCCCTACCCAGCCGCTTCACTAGTCCGCATCCCGTGCGTATCGCTTGGTTTTTATATTAGAAGTAGAAAAAAGTAGATTTACCAAAAAATTCATTAGGACATATTCATCATACAAAATGTCCCTCTGAAGTTTCGGGGTATGGCCCTAATAACCCATGTATATTTGTAGATAAGTTAGATTAAATTGAGGGTTTAGATATTGAGGTTTTTTCTTAATGAAAATAATATGAGCAGAATGGTGAATGGTACACAGTGTGTAAAGTGGCCACTTAAACCAGCCAATGCCTATAATTCTATATTACCTTCTCTA
The DNA here is from genome assembly GCF_059751315.1 of Micrasema longulum. Classification (NCBI taxonomy): domain Eukaryota; kingdom Metazoa; phylum Arthropoda; class Insecta; order Trichoptera; family Brachycentridae; genus Micrasema; species Micrasema longulum. Next base: position 56,860 of record NW_028278130.1, on the reverse strand, counting down.
AGATGTTCTTCAGTTCTGTTGTAATATGTTAATGTTAACAGCTCCCCAGGGAGTTGAATCCAGTCCTTGTCTGCAAAATTTGGACAAACTCAAAATATTGTTGATAAAATATAGATTTAAATTCAGCGTTGTTCATTTATATTAGAAAATCTATTTTTACCATCGTATGCGACTATCATAAAGTAATTAGTTTATTTGTCGTTTATAGTTTATTTTAAATCAGAAAGAGTCGGCCGGATAAAACAAGCAAGAATGGCATTCAATAAGAAATCTATGATTTTTTAATACAATAATATAAGCTTAAAAACAAGTAAAAACTTTATTTAAACTCGACTTAATGTCTAGACTTCTATATTACCTTCTCTAAAATGTTCCTCATCTCTGTTTTAATATGTCAACATTTCATTGTGACTATTAATTTTTGTTTTTTATTTACTAAGAATTTTTCCTTTGTATATTTAAAGTTCTATTCTAATTTGGTTGGATGGAATCTTGTATTTATTAGTGACGAAATCACAAACAATGCGTAACTGTCGGAATTCATCACGAGTCAATGAAGATTCTGGGATTTTCTAGCATTGAAATTTGTAAAAATAATGCTAGCGTTAAGTATTAGGATTTGTGGATTAATTGAGGACATAAATATGTATTTCACGTATCTTGTAAGATGTTTTGTTATAAATAAAACCTAATTTAATTTCACCGGAGTTTTTATTTATATCACCTCAACCAAACCCCGAGGCTGTAATCTGGAACTCGAAGCACCTAGTATCGTAATCACACAGAATAATACCATGTTTGTCAATTTCTTCATTATTTATTTGCTAAAAAGAGAAAGAAACGCATGGAAATGAGTAGATTTTTGCATAATTATTGAGGTTAAATCTATTAATTTTTAAATTATGTATTATGAAAAGAAAACTTTGCTATTAGTGTTACACAATTTTTGTTCTTTTACAAGAACACTACTACAGTTTCGGGGAAGCGCTCCTCCCATCGACGGGTGATATAAAACTAATACTATATTGCTATAATCACGGAATATTGTTCACAATGTCGTAGAATTCAAACAAAAAATAAACAAATTAATCAGTGAAACTTAAAGCAGGGGGTTTGTTCCACTTACCTAATGTGGTAGCAAAATTGTGTGACACTAAGAACAAGGTTTTATTTTCATAATAATGTATTATGAAGTGAATATATATATATAGTTGGATAATTTATATAGCGCCATTTTTGTGAAAATCACCTCAAGGGCGCTGTACAATTAATAAATATCCCAGTACGTCTTGCAGCTACAGAGCGCATGGACGGTTGGGATTCTAGTTCCTCGTTTTCAATTAAGATCAATAAAAAATTATAACAGATAGGAGCTAGATTACAGAACGTCTTGCAGCTACAGAGCGCATAGACAGTTAGAAATTTAGCCCCCATTTACACATTTTAAAAATTGAAAAATAAATTTAGTGTATTAATGATACTAAAAAAAATAATAATAATATGAATAATAAAAAGGAGTAAGATTACAACGCTTCTTGCAGCTACTAAGCGCATAGACAATTGGAATTCTAGACCCCATTTACAAAATGTAGGTATTTTAAAGTTGATATATGAAAGCTAGATAACCAATCATCGTGCAGCTACAAAGCGCATGGACGAGTGGAATTCTAGCAAAGTTAGAATGATATCAATAGATTTACAAAAAAAGCATAGTATTAGTTTGTCAAGTGTTCATGCCAAGAAGTAAGCAATAAAAAACTAAATAAATAAAGCACTGAATCAACTCCATGGTTAACAAAGGGAGATAGATGTCCGAAGAGAATCTTTTGTAGACAGTAGGTAGATACCGTCACTATGTGGTCCACTGGCTGCTAGAGAATTTCTGGAAACGCATGTGTGTAGACTGGGGGATTATGCCTATTGTTCCAAAGACTTGAATGCCGATTCAGTTAATAATACTGTTCATTTTTGTTAGAAATATTGAGTCACACGGCTGTATTATTCCCGTAGATATTTGAGGCAATATCACCAATAAAACAATGTTTAAAATTATGTAAATAAATTTATTACTAAAATAAATTAAATAGCATTATTTTCTTCTGGTCTTGACAACTGTCCATCCTGGATCGGGGTCCTCGTCCATGGGCTCATCTTGTTGATCTCCGTCATCGCCTTCCTCATCATCATCTTCAACAACTTCGTGTGGTTGGATCTAGAATAAATTATTTATTTATTTATACATACATTTCATATTTAACAAAATGCCCTTTTTAATAATGTCAGGCCGAGTCAAATGTAGAAGCCGGAAGGGTAGAATACCGGCGAGACGGACTGACCAAATAAGAAAGGCAGTCGTAGAATCGGTTCGTCGGGCAGAGGACAGACTGGAGTGGAGCAGGCTGGTGAGAGTGAGTGTTTATGGTGATCACGGTCCTCAGCACTGAGGGAACAATGTGGAAGAAGATTTAAAAAAAATAATGAATCGACTTACTGGTAACACATTTTGTACTTGAGGCTGACAGAGCCAAAGTTTACATTTTGGAAGTGCGGCAACCTCTTGCATCATTTGTTCATGATTGTTTGCTCGACACAACTGGATGAAATGTACTATTATAAACCCCAATTCTAAAAATAAAATCATTTTTCTGAATTATTAATTATTTATTTTAAACTGTACCATGTATATTAGTATATTACAACAGAGACGAAGAACATTTTAGAAAAGGGATTGTAGAAGTCTAGAATCCACAGGGCTTTGTAACATTCACCATTCTGCCTATATTTTAACATCTATATTTCTTCGATTCTTCCATCTGTTGACGTTTGTGAAGTTAAAGAGCTGAAACCTTTATTGTTGCGGGTGATATTCATATAATTGAATTTTTTCACCCACAAACTAGGCAATGCCTGAAAATATTTTTTAATTTTTATAATTCTTCTTGGACCAGGTGGATTAATCAACAATGTTTTGAGTTCTACATTCCATCGTCAGACTGGTGGACCAGTCTGACGATGTCGGTCATGGCGAAACCCAGTCACTAGTAAAAAAATTATTAAAAAATTATAAATAAAACAATGAAGTATTTTTATTATTATAATTAAAATGCAGTTCCACCAAAAAATGTCAGTAGAAAAACTAAATATATTAATGTGACTAGTGGTGAGAAAGTACTGATCACTGACCATGTACCGATCAATCGATTTCATCAGTATTTTCATGTAAACATGAAAGTCTGTTTCCGAAAATTGATATAAAAACACAAAAACAAGCCTATTATAGTGTGTTTAAGACAATTATTCATAAGAAATAAGATATTTATACTTTTTTTAGGAACAACATCAAATGAATAATTTTTTTATTCGATCAATTTACATTGATCAATTTATCCCATCTCTAACGTTTTGGCAAAATGATGTAACCTTGTAAGAACGTCGTCAATAATTAGGTTTATTTTAGTTTTAAAGCTAATTTTATATATTTATGTTGATTTATGTGTCAAGCATTGTATTAAAAAAAAAAATTAACATGCCAGATACAAATGATTTTTCGTGTGTCAATATAAATCACTCCTTAGACGTTACTACAAAGTTATGTCGTCACTATTGCTGACAACTGTCATTCTAATCAAGCTATATTTTAAGGACTATAATTTAACGTAGTTATGCAGAAAGCAGCCAGCCATAAAAATGAAACTGAGATAATAGCACTCATGTGAGGTGAGTGAATTATCAAATCTAAATAACAGTTGGAATGTTTTTGACTTTAACAAATGATAAACAATGAATACTTATGTTTTTTTTTATATTACAAACAATAATCTTATTATGTGTTTGACCAGTTTTAATGAATTTGAAAAAAACCATAAATTTTTATAGAGATGTGGGTGTTTTCTGCAAATTGAGAAATGCTTTTTTTTATCGACACCATTTTCACAAGGTGATTAATACAGTTTTTTGTACAAAAGCAGTCTGGCTGTTTTTAGCAGAATATAGAATTGACCTTCCTGCACTCGATAACATGAATATATTATTTTTTCAAAATTGTGGACTGGTTGCTTTCTGCATAACTACGTTCAATTAGGAAATAAATCTCTTAAAATTTTGATTAAAAATATGAACCAAACTTCTTGAAATTTCACTATTTTATTTGTTGACTAATGAGCACCTTCACCTTAGTAAACCAATCTAAACCGAGTCTATGTTTTCTATCAAAATTATTAACAGTGGAGTTTTATCAAGAAATATCTATAAAAACATGAAAATTTTCTAGTTAATCAAATAAACTAATATCTGTCGTACCTTGTGGAGATTCGTCTTCACAGATAGTATCAAATTGCTCATCCATAATATCTTCCAAAAGATTTCCAACTTCCCCGTGATCAATATTCTCCCGATTGCAACAGTATTGTGCTACATAGTCAATCATTTCCAGGGCTGTCTGTATAAAAAATTTGGACAAACGTCACAATTTACAACACAAATAGTAGAACAAGATAATAATATAACTAAACCAAAGCGCATTTCATGCAAAGCTGTGTGTATTCTTACATTTTTGGCACGGTGGCCACCCATTCCTTGATCTACAGCTAATTGCAAAGCGGTCCAATTGTTGAATAAGATTTCAACAGCTCCTCTGAATAAATCATAAAACGGCGGAGGAGACATTTTAGATTATTTACATCACAGTTCGATAAAACATGTCAACAGAATATAGCAAAGACGGAGAGCGCAGAACAAAATACAAAGTAGGGTTATATTTTTAAACGTCAAAAACTCATGCGAAATGTCACTAAAATTTTTGAAGCTTTGGTCTATGGACTTTGAATTAAAAATAATTATTGTCTATCGATAATGTTGAAACAGTTTTCTAGTAATATAGAGGAACCCGGGGCGGAACAATGTAGCTAAGCTTTGATTGCGATTTGTGAGAGTTTGAAATGAATAACATCATTATTTGTCAATTTTTCTGTTTATTTACTTATTTATCTACGAAAAAACAAGTGTTTCACTTACCTAAATACATAATTAGTTAGCGATTAAAAATGAGGAAATTTTCTATTCTGTCCCACCCCAATTTTTGCAAACGCCACACAAGAACACTGACTTCATTAACTGAACTTTCGTCAGATCCAGTTACGATTATTTTTTATTTTTGACTTTGTTTTTATTCCCTTGGTTTTTTTCCGTTTTAATGTGAGTTTTTATCTAATTCTGTACTCTTTTCATTCTCGACATTTTTTCCCTATTTAATATATTCTTCTAAAGTATTCTTATAAGTTGAGGCGGTAAGGATTGTTAGTAGCATTTATTTTGTGTTTTTCCAGAATCTCATTAAGCAGATTTAAAAAATTCAATAAAGCTACTTTGTTGAAACTCATAGCGTGTGCTCCAAATGTTGCTTCTGGTTTCGTCAGACTTAAATCAGGGTGACGCTTCAAAAAGCCTTTAATCCAGTCTCCTCCCGCCATTCCCAAAGTTCTGTTGAAATTATGTCTGTAATTATTATTTTCTGCTAGCTGGTAAACCGGTTGAGGAAATTCGTTCATAGTCATTCCGAAAAGTAGTTTTTGCATATCTTTTAGGTAGTTTACAAGCTCCAACTCTTTCTTGGATGTAAAAACGGTTTCGGAACTTTCTTGATTTTTTATTAACAAGAGCTTCTGGATTTTCCTGTCTTTTTCAAACATACCTCTCAAGTGTTGATGATGGCACTTTGTACCGATTAGATGCCACCAGGTATCCTATTTTTCAACTTATGACTGCATCAACAGCTTGATACATAGCATCCGCAGACTAGGAGTGCCAGCTGGTTTTTCTCATGTATGTTCGTACCATCTGCAGTTAAAAAAGTGACGTCAGAAGTATAAAAGCGTAACCAACAAACAAAGAAACTCACTTTCGCATTTATGATATTAGTTAGAAAAAGGATACCTTTAAAATATTCTCAGGGGTGGAACTTGGTACCACCCCATTGTGCCCCACTCATTGTTCCCCGACAGAAGCGTTCTTTAAAACACGTCAGTTATGGCTGATATAAGTGATGGCCTTGAGTTATCACTAGACTTTCATTCAGTCAAAAGCAGGTTGAAATTAACATGTAATGTAAATTTTTGAATAAACCTTGGTGTAACAAAGCAAATATTCGAACTTTCAAGCTTTTTTTCCCAACATTCTATGAATTTCAAACTAAGCGCACTCCGACTCTGACAAAAACCATTCCATATAGCGCAGCGCAGTGAACTGACTATTGTGCGCGAAGTTCATGCATCTCTGTCGTACGTAGCGAATTTCCGGCCCCTTTCCCGTTCCGCCCCGGTACCCCGTTCCACCCCGGGTTACCCTATTATATATAAATAAATAAAAATTACTAATGAAGCACTACCTATTACTAGATCAATGAAGACTGATTTTGATTTTCAAAATCGATTGCTTGGCCTTGAGTCTAACAGAATACCTAACCGGAAATATTTTTTTCCGAAAAATATGTTTTTATAATTGGTCCCTCAATATATATAATATTTATTTATTTAAGCGCCTTGTAGGCTTTTCCATGTGTTATTTGGGTATGATTAAAGACATGCATTTTACACAAAAGTAATAAAAAATTCAAACGATTTCTTTAAAAAAAAATATAAAGAAAAATCATATTTTCTTTTAAGTACAAATATATGGGTATACTATACATAAATAACATACATATATTGTAGTGGACAGAACAACAGTGTATTTTTTCGTATAAGTTATATTAAATTACACACTTACACTAACACAAACTCACTAGCATATATTGTAAAAGTATTTAATGTATTTCTGTGGATATCTGTCATTGGATTTATTATCTGTATATTTTATTTGTCTTATTTTTTTTACATGTATTACTGTTGATATCAAGTGATATCATTAATAAAAATTAAAAAAATAAATAATGAATAAAATTTCTTAAAATTAGAAGTAATAAGAAAAATATTAATTTAGAATACAGGTGTAAGTCATTAAACGGTACGCAATTGAAATCAGCATAGTATTATTTAGGTATTTCAATTTGAAGATAGTAAATTACACATTTGAAAAATTTAAAGCATTCGCAATATATATTTTTTACTTTTTGCGTGTTAACATAAATGATAAAAAAAACTACAAAATTTTCACCTAGTGAAAAACAGAAACGTGGAAAAGTTATTATTTATTAGTGACCTGTAACCGGTGGCCGACTGGAGGTTTCGGCCAATAAAACGAGTTTCAACGATATCTCTAGTCTGTGGTTTCAACCGCGGTTTCAGTCAAAAGTTGGCCAAAACCTTGGCTCAGCCGATTCCTGCCGGGATGTGTCAGATTCTATTATTGTATTTCCATTGTCTAACATAAAAAAATAATAACTTGATTGTTTTCGTGGTTTTTAATAGTTCTAAAATCTTTAATTAATTTATTTTATTTTTCAAAAAAAAAAAACGTATACCTAACTCAATTCATATTTAAATATTACTTATTTCATATTTAAATTGCTGTAATTCCTTTAAAATTTATAAATCAAAAGTTCATATAGAGTAATTTGAAGAACAGTTGCATTTAAGTTATATGTATAACGTAACAACGAACCAAAAAGCTTTAAAAATAAGCAAAATTATTCATCAAATTCGTGCCTTTTATTTCATTGTGTATTTTATTAAACACTTATTTCAATAAACTCGTGCGGTTTAATAAAAAACGCCTTAAATATGATATTTCGAAGTGACTTTTTACTTATTTAAATGCGTTTCGGTTGCGAAAAATAGAACAGAAGCCAAAATTCGATTTCGGTTGAAAATCTTGTTTCGGTCGGACCCTATTATTTATTATTTCTAATTTCTATGTACTCTGTACCTTTACTCCATTGGTTTATAGTCTCTGCTCTGCTCTATTGTCTATTGATCTGTGGCTGTCATCGGCGGTTACGTTTTTAAAATAATTTAAAAGTTTGTGGTCATAATCATAATATTGTCAATATATCAAAGTTAATATTTGATTCTTATAATTTGCTGATATTTAACGATCAGGGTGATTTTTCTAAATATTTGTTTTGCAAACTTTAATTAGTTAGAGTCGACTTAGAAAATACATTGTCTAAGAAAATGAACACCATGAAACGAACCAATGAAGGTAACAAAGCTATGCACAATATTAATACTAAATAATAATAACTACAATTTAAGTGGTTTTATTCTACGCGTCGGTGTAAATATGTATTTTCGGTGTTATTTTTATAGAAGGGCAGCGGCTAGATGAATTTCTGGAGCAATGGAATGCTAGTAATCCTCATTATCAAATAAATACCGAAGATTTGCAGAGACCTCGACCGATGTTTGTGATCGAAGCTATTTTCGAAGTTTTTGATGCTGTTGGTCTTGATGGTGATGATATTATAAACGTACGTATTTGATTAATTGCTAAACCTACGTTATACATTATATTAAAAATTGCGTAAAAAGTGAAATTCGGTAGCGATGTTTGAAACCACCCGTTTACAAGTACAGCAGGGCCTCAACAGTCCGAACATGCAAGAAACAGGACCTTGGCAGATTACCACGGCGTTTGGATTGTGGTCTGCAATACTTTAATGGGAATAACTTGAGAAATTTCTTCAATTATCAAACGACAACCTCGACAATATTAAAAATAGTGAATAATAAATATGTACGAAGACTGCGCTTTTGAAATAAAGCTAAAAATACAAATGTTTTTTTGCACCACAACAGACCAAGGGTGGTATTCTGAATCTTCACTACCCCCTAGAGAGAGGTTAAATTGGGGATTTTTATGTTTTGAAAGTAATGACACTTTATTTTATAAAATAGCCACACTGATGATTAAGCATCATATGATGTACAAAACTGTTTAAAAAACGGAAAATAACTAATACAATTTGGTCAACAATGTTTTGAGTATGTCCAAATGGTTGCTGACTGGCTGGATTTTCTCCCTAAGTTGTTCATTTTTAAACTTGTTGCAACAGAGAGGGAAAACATTTTTGAGTAGGGAATATGGGAGTCAAGGCATTTACAGGGCTTATGACCTGTCATTGGCTGGTTTAAGTTGTCACTTCACACACTGTGTAACATTCACCATTCTGCCTATGTTTGAACATCCACATTTCCTCAACTCTTCCATCTGTTGACTTTTGTGAAGTAAAAGAGCTGAAACCTTAATCATGTGGGTGAGATTCATCCGGCTGAACCAATTTACCTACTAGGCATTCCCTACTAAAAAATGTTTTCCCTCTCTGTTGCAACAAATTCAAATATGAACAACTCTTTGGGGAGAAAATCCAGCCAGTCTGCAAGCATTTGGGCATACTCTAAGCATTGTTGAATTAACTACCTGGTAAATGAAGAAGTAAACAAAACTGGAAAATTGTTTTCAGGCGTTGCCTCCATCTCCCCGCGAACGTACCTGCTCCATCCGTCCGGATTACCGCGATCATTGCATTAGTATTTTTATTTTTTATCTAATAATTCTCTATTCTATGTGCTTCGGTATGTTCTATGAGTGAGTACCAATGCAGTCTCATGATGATGATGATGACATTTTAATTCCAGACTCCAATTGAAGGCATCGAGGATGAGACATGTGAAGCCTTCCGAGTTCTGGCTCCGATCCTCAACCTGACGGAAGCCGTGAACCGCCTCCTGAGCTCCATCCTTGTTGAGTTTCTGAAAATCACCCCCTTTGATCTGCTGACACCGAATCCCCTCATCACTCTACAGCTTCTCAAGTAAAAACTGTTTATTTTGTCTATGAAACGATGTGTTTAATGTCTCATTTACTATTTACTTTATGCATCATTCTTAATACAGGCTTATTTAGTTCGTCGGCCTCTAGATATAACGGTCAGCACGTTTGCCTACCATGCAAGAGGTCTCGGGTTCTAATCTCGACATGGTTGATGTGAAATATTTATTTAAAAGGGTGTTATCCCACTAGAATATTTCATAGTCCCTGGACTGGCACCTGAAGCGTAAAATCGATCATCTTACCTTCATGTAACAAAAATGATCAAAATACGCTGCGATTGGTGCACCAATGCAGTGCCCTATGCACCATTAGGTGCAGAAAGGGAACGATGATGATTTAATTCTTATTTTTATCTGCTAATAAATACAACGTAAGACTCTGTAATTGTGAAAGTAGAATTCCTCCACATACCCGAAACTGTTTTAAAAAAAAGATTTTTTCAATAAACGAGTTACTCTTAAAATGTTCAATTTCATAGATGGTGTTTCAGGGCCAGATTGCAAAACTTCGGAGGAAGATTCCTCATGGTAAATGTAAAAAAAATTCTAATAAATTTTTCACAAAAACTCTTTTTTCATTAATTTATTTTTGTAATCTGAAAATGGAGTAAATCCTTACTTTATCAGACAAGCATCTCTTCCCCAAACCCCTACCCTTCCCCTACCCAGCCGCTTCCCTTGTCCGCGTTCAGTATGTATCGCATTGTCGGTCAAGTGCGTTTTTTATCTCAATTTTTCGGGACGGTTCAGGGTTTGCGGAAGGGGTGATAATGGTTGACACAATTTTAAAATTATAAAAATGTAAATAAATGAATTTTTTACATTTCTTCTTCTTGCCGTACCTTATCAGGTCCCCCCTACATTGGTGGTCACTACAGCTTGCCCACCAAATACCGCACACCGCCTCTGAGGACATAAGTCTCCTTGGCGGTGACCACATACACGGAAAATTTGCTCACTGTCAAACAAGAAAAGCTGCCCGAAAGAGCTCCTGGTAATCTGGTAGCCTTATATAATATGTACTTTATTGGATTGAGAAATGAGGGAAGTGAATTCTTCACTGACTGGGTTTGGTGATCACTACAGCGAAAGCATCTCGGTCCTGCGCTACTCTGAGGTCAGGACAACTGCTTGTTGGATGTACTCGTAAAAGATCACTAGAGTGGTTTCCCGTTGGCTTCTCTGGCGGATTTTTCTGTTGGGGTTGCCTTCCCTTAGCAGGTTAGTTCTGGTTTGGAGGCGCCAGAAACTCATCCTCTCGTTATCTGCCATGATGAGTGATCCCATTGCCTAGGGTTCACGACGTGGACGCTAACAGTTGGACTAGTCAGTGGTGTTGCCGGTAGAATGCAACGGGGCATTCGCAGCATTCAATAGAATCACACTCTCCAGCAAGATGTGACTCTCTGTGACCCTACTGACGGTTCGAACCCCTTTTTACGTTTACCATAAAGAATGTTCTTTTGAAGTTTTATAGTCTGGATCTGAAACGCCGTGTATATTGCGATTTTAATTAAATTTAACTCTACCTTTAAAGCACGAGGGCCTTTGTTGGATATTGTCATTCATCCTCACGACCATATTGCAAACACAAATGATAGTAAAAACGACATTTACTTATATCACAATAGCCTATGTCTATTACAGTAATTTTACATTACAGGAATGTGTTAAAGATGATTTGAATTTCAATAAAGGTTTGACCACAAAGTTAATGGTTTGAATGTGAATAAAATTTGGATTTCTTTCAGATGTCTCCTGAACTACATGGTGTTTACCCAGCTGCGGGAGGCTGAAGCGCAGGAGCAGGAAAAGGAGGTGCAAGGCATGCTAGAGGAACTGGAGCAACTGTTGGACCAGAAGGACGCCCTGGAGGACGAGCTGCGTCATATCAACTCTGAGACCACAAACAGGGACCAGAGGATGCGACAGGTAAACTACGAATCTAATCTTATCCAATAAAAGAACATGTCCGTGTTCATTCAATAGAGACAAAATTAAGATTTATTTAGTTTATTTTTCAATTACCGGATTTTGCAGACGATAAGATGCATCGAACCATAAGACGCACCCCAATTTTAGGCTGAATTTTAAATAAAGAAAATGAGTAAAGAAATGCATTTTATTGTCCCTAAGTGGAAAAATACGGTACTGGTAACCCTGAGTATGTTTATTTTTTTTCTGCTTACGTTAGTAGTCGGCATTACACAGAATGGTTAGTTTTTTTGGTTTGTTTGTTTTGGAGCAATTTTTAAAGTTTTGAACTTCTGAAATAATTTCGCGTGTGACATTAGAGGTTCTTTTTTGACAGTTCTCCTGATTGGTCCGTTTAAGTTAAGCACACCGGATATCCTTCATAGCTCTCATTTCATCGGTTGGTTCATACGAACCCAGGGACATCGTTCAAAGTAGTGTTTTTTATTAAAATATTTTTTAATAATTTTTTTCGTACATTTTCAAGAAATTTTGCCATACAATTTAATGCTCTAATTTTTACCACGCAAGAAATCATTTTTTGTATCACATTTCCCATAGGCCTAAAGTTCCTCATTAAAAACCTTATACACTACAAGCAAGGTAAATAATAATATTTCTTTTTCATAAAAATAATATTTCATAGTCCCTGGACTGGTACCTGAAGCGTAAGACTGATCATCTTATCTTCATGTAACAAAAATATGATCAAGCTATGCTGCGATTGGCGTGCCAATGCAGTGCCCTATGCACCATTGGGTGCGGAAAGAGAATGATGATGATGACGCATTAATTTATTTTTAAATTCTTCGAAGGTTTACTTTTTTATGGCTTAAATTTTGGACATAGTTCTGGATTTGTCTATTGTTAGATATTGCTATTTGATGTTTATTCTGTAATTTATTTTGCTAAGCCACTACTTTTCCAGGGTCAGTTCTATTTCATGAAGAACTATATTTTTCATTTCTTTTGGACACGGGAATCGGGATCGATATTTGCTATACCTCAACTTTCTGTTTATAGCTCAGTGAAAAGATAGAACTCCTAAAGATCGAGCCTATCGAGCACGAGGAGAAAATCGAGGAGTTGGAGAAGCAGCTGTTGGAGCTGGAGACCGAGATCAGCAAGCTAAATCTCACCAGGGACTCCCACCACAGCCGGCAGACAGAGCTGCAGCATCAGCTTAATGAGTAAGTAGCATTTTCTTAAGCGGAGTAATTTCAAATTTACAAAATCATCGCAATGATAATACGATACATAAACAGCTTAGTTTGATAATCTATTGACAAATAAAAAAAACCACTGTACTTTCGCACTAGGGTATTTATTTTTTACAATTTTACAGTGATTGTAAGATCTCATCCATTATAAGATGCATCCTGAATTCAGAAACACCAAAATAAGAAAAAAAGACTGTTGATTCACAAGTTTTCTAAATTTTATACGCACTAACTTAATTAATCAAATTAAAGAAATGCAACGCAGTGCAGAATTATAAAATCACATTTCTCTCTCTTCTCTGGTTGAAAACCGGTATTATTGCGCCGTTGGCAGGCTACAGAGACACGTGGTGGCGGAGGAGGAGCGCGAGAAGGTCCTCCAGGCGCGCGAACACGCGCTGCAGCTGGAGCGGGAGGCCACGGCCATGCGGGAGGAGGCGACGGACGGCCTGTTTGGGCGCGAGGCCGCCATCAACACGCTCCGCGCCAGCCTGCAGCACATACAGGACTGCAAGGGGGCTCTGGACTCGGTCATGCAACTCACCGATAAGATAAAGTGAGTAGGGTAGAATATGTTTTGGAAAAAGCTCGGCTCTTAATGATTTTATTAGATTTACTCGGTTGTTATTTTGGAGGTACGAGCAGTTTTTATTTTTTGCGGGGGATTGGATTACAGAAAATAAAACGTGCATTAATTTAATTACATATCTCTATATTTAAATAAATCGTAAAATATAGTGTTTAGATAATATTATTTAGTCTTAAAATACTAAATGCAGTGTTGTATAATTAAAAGTAATGTCTTATCTCTGTTGCAATCAATTTCTTCTCATGTTCCCAACAAGTGTCCTGCCCACTGCCATTTTAATTTTCTGATCCACAATATCTACGACTCCCTTTCGGCGTCTAATTCCTTCATTTTGTATTCTGTCTCTTAGGTATACACTGAGAATCTGTCTTTCTATGGTTCGTTGCGTGCATTTCAGTTTCTGGCTACTTTTCTGTATCACAGACACGGTTTCTAGTCCGTATGTCGTCACTGGCAATATTTATTTATTTATTTTATTGGGTAAACAAACAGTATGCACTCAAATATTGACAATTTCTTTGTATATTAAGTGTAGGACACACAAAAAAATTGTTTACACTTAATACAAATTTTAATTATGTTAAATATAACAAATGTAAAAGATAAGAAATGAAAAATATGTGTATAATAATAAAATTAATTAAATATCTGCTTCTCTCAATTTTTGACCAAAATTTACATACATTGTCATAAAAAATATCAACCTCGGTAAATCTATTGTTATATCGGTAGCATATTCTAGGTATTGTAGATTGTTTCAAATAGTTTGTTGACGCGTTGTCTGTGTATAACAGAAGACTTTGTCTTGTCGGTCTAGATGGCACACGAAATGGAAGTCTTTTAAGTAGATTAGGGGAATCAATTTTTTTATTTATTAATTCATAGACTTATATATAATTCACAGACTCGTCTTTTTGAGCAAACTGGGACTTGTTTGGCGCGCCATTTGTCAATATTTTAATAAAACATACAACAATTCAAGAGTATACTTACATTAGTTACGATATTTAGAAGAATACTCACTATTACATCAAGTAAAACACAGATAAATACATTAATAATTTGAAAATATTAAATAAAGCACGAGTATGCATATAGAATTGTATCGATGAATATCTACAAATTGTGAATTTTTTAAAGTACATACCTTTGTTGAAAAACCTAATAAAACAAAACAAATTAAAATAATAATATTTGACTGGCACCTGAAGAAGACTTTTCTTTCATAATTTCTTTGTGTATCAAATCAACAGGACTCTACTTTGGAGTACCAATGCAGCGCTCTATGGCACCACTGGGTGTAAATAGGAAAATTTCAATATTTATTCATACTAAATTATTTTTTCAAAACATACAGTCTCCATTTTAATTGAGTGAGTAAACCAAGCCTCGTTGATGGAATCTGTGTCTTGTATAGCCGGAAGTTGTTTGTATACCATCGGATTGATCATGATAAATATTTACAGCGACGTGGAGCGAACTAACGACCCTTACTGCGAGGAGGAAGCCGAGCTCGAGGTTCTGAAGGCCGAGCGCCTGGAGTTGACGCAACAGATAGACGAGCATAAGGCTGCCGACGCCGCATGGAAAGCCGACGCCGAGAAGGCCTGCCTGGAGGCCGAGCAGGAGTTGGAGGCCAACCTCATGTAAGCAACTATGAAATAAATGTACACAAGCGGTGTGAAATAAGTTAAGGGTTTTCTTTTCATTTTTGATGGGAGTTGCTTATTTCTTTCCATACTTATCTATGTACAAGGCTTATATTTACTGCAAAGATATGTTCCTTCTAACTATTGTGTGAGGATCTGGTGGGATAATAGTTGGTAATAAGTTGAGGGTCACATATAACAATGCATGTATGCAGAAGCGTGCGTTCCATAAAGGCACATAAGCAGTCCCTACCCTACTAGAATTTAATTAAAATAATAGCAAAAAATAATATCAAAAATATTAGTAACTATTTTTTAAATTTGAAAAACGCGCCAGAGATAATTCGGTTATTAGTGTAGTGTATATATTTTTATTATTTTTATTTATTTACAATTTTAAAAAACCCGTTAGGGTTACATTAGAAATTTAATATTGTCAAGTCATTGTATGTCTCGTCTAGTCTAGTTAGTTCAGTCATCATGTGCTTTTTCAGATTGATTTTAAATTTGTCTCCAGTAAAAGTTTTCAAGTAGTAAGGTAGTTTGTTGTAGTGTTTAAGTCCATTATGTAGTATTTTTGACTGTCCTGTGTTTGTCTTTGCTTTTTCAATATGATAGTGTTGTTGTTGTCTGGTGTTATATTTGTGTATGTCAGCATTTTTGACTAATATTATGTCGTCGTCTTGTATGTTTCCCAGTGTTATTTTGTGCACAATTTTTAAGGTCTCAATTTTAGTCAAGTAGTTTATGTCAAACTGGTGTGTTTTTTTGTACAGTTCAGTCGTAGAGGTCAGGTAGGGTAGGTTGTATGTTAGTTTAAGAATTTTATTTTTTTGTCTTTATATGTCTGTCTTGTTACCAGTTCCCCAGAAGGCGATCATGTAACTCAATTTACTTTTGACATAGGCTTCGTACATCATAATTTTTTCCTTTCTCGGTATAAAATCTTTAATTTTGTAGAAGAGGCTATGTAGTGATGCCATTACTTTAGTGAGTCCGTCTATGTGTTTTGTCCATTTTAATTGTCTGTCCATTGTGAGTCCTAGGTAAGTCACATGTTCTAGTTCTTTAAGAGTTTCGTTGTTTATTTTTATGTTCATGTTATGGTTCTTCTTTTGTGTTTGGAAATGTATTATATTGCATTTCTTGGCATTTAGTGTTAAGAAGTTTTTGTTTGTCCATTCTAATAGTTTTTGCACGTCATTGTTGATGGTTTTAGTCGTTTCAATGTCATATAATAGTGTATTGTACCGATCAGCGCGCCGCTATCGGCCTGGGTCGGGAGAAGCACGAACTACAAATGCCTTTTTCTTCCATATGAACATAACGCATATGGGGGAACGAAATGTGTATGTATGGGTTTTATTTCAGTTGTAATTACGCGTGTATGTGTAAGCTAGTAGGCAGTGCTTTTTAAATGTTGGTAGGTACATTGTTTTAGAAAGAACAAACAAATACGTTACTGAAATCTAGCGTTTTTTTCGATTATTATTTAATAAAAGACAGACATGTCGAATAAATAACCTCAAATTGGTTTATATTATAATTATACAATCTAGAGTATTTGTGTTCTGCGTTTATTAAAAAAAAAAAATAATAAAGGTAATTTTTTGGAACTTATTGATTTGGCAGCTAAATATGTATGTCGGTATCTTGGAAAATCACTTGCAATTATCTAGTAGTGCATTTACGGGAATATCAAATAGAGCCCAAAATGATTTGATTTCGAGTGTAGCAACCGTAATAAATGAAAATATAAAAATATTCAAAAGAAGGATTTCGTAGCAATATATTATATTAAAAATAAGAAATATATCACATAAATTTAGCATTTATTTGTGTATTTGATGTAGCTTAGGTAATTTCAATATTAACTACCTACAGCATAGTGATTCAAACTAATGTGACTAGTGAAGGAAACTGTTTGGTAAGATTGATTATTTATACTATATTAGAGTTACCTTTTTTCTACTGCCTACCCTAGTTTAAAACTCTGTGCACGCGACTACATGTATGAACTAACTTGTTCACGGCTGGACGGATGAACTCCTCAGCTTTCCTGTTGCGCCAAAGGGCCTGGAGCCTATGGCAATGTCTAAGAAGCTCCAATAATCGCTTCTCTGAGCCACTGCGGGTGTATCCACTCACTGGCTACAAATGTTGAGACCACCACAAGGACATAATTATTTAGTAGTACTTAGTGTCTTAATAATGGTTTGTTTTTCTGTAAAGTATTATCATTTTTATTTTATTTCCTTACCATTTTCTCCGTGTCTA
The DNA here is from genome assembly GCF_059751315.1 of Micrasema longulum. NCBI lineage: Eukaryota > Metazoa > Arthropoda > Insecta > Trichoptera > Brachycentridae > Micrasema > Micrasema longulum. The sequence goes on along the minus strand of NW_028278130.1, from coordinate 39,384 downwards.
GGCGGATGACAAATACAGTTCTGTGTGTGAAATAGAACCAGAACCCTGAAGGAGTTCTTTCAACTCGAAAGCTAGTCCCGAATAAGGAAATCAAGTGGAGATAAGTCCGCCCCATTGTGTAGTGGTTGACGCGTTCGCCTACCATTTTTGAGGTCCTGGGTTCGATTTCTGGCATGAAATACTAATTTTAAATGTTTTTTGAACTGCAATATTTCATTGTTCCTGGACTGTCTGATCACCTTAACTTCATGTACCAGATGATCGAACTATGCTGCATTTGGTTCACCAATGCGGTGTCCTACGCACCACTGGGTGTGGAAAGGGAGATGATAATGATGACCATTTTATTATTTATTTTTTATTAAAAAAAAGAAAATGTTTTTTTTTTTGTTTGTATGGTGAAGCTGGCTCTGCACTATACAGCTATTTACTGATATAAAAATTATCATTATTACTGTAGCAGCTGTCATCGGAAATTGCTTGGCAAGATACTGACGACATTTCCAATCGATTTCAGAGAAGATAAGAAGTCTGAGGAGGAGTTGGAGCGCTGTAACGGGGAGGTGGAAGATTGCAATCTCCAGGTGCGGGAGCTGCAAGCCGCCACCCTCAAGTACAACCAACAGCGAGACCTGATCATGGCCAAGTATACTCAGGAGATCCCCAAGGAGTTTGATGTTCTCGTGAGTACATAAATTATTTTTATTAACGGCTTTTCTTCTTGGTAACCACTCCACGGTGGTATCACCATGGCAATTTTTTATTTGTCCGCAGTCGCTCTAAATAAATATTTGAGCTCGAGTGGAACCACTCTCCTAACCTTTTAAGCCAGGAGATACGTCGTCCTCCTACACTGCGTTTTACTTCAATTTTTACATTTATTTTATTTTTAGTCCTCTTAATTACTTTTAGTATTGTTTTTTTATATTTTTAAATATCCTTATATTTAAATACTGTTAATTACTTCAGCATGTAATATAATATGAGAACTTCACTAGTTCATCAGAAGTTTATTTTGTTTACTAAAAAAAATGAATAAAAGAAAAATAAGCCTTGCAAATCATGTGTGCTATTGTGAAAATTTATACATACTTTTTGGTTTCAGATCGAAATGAAAGTGCAAAGTATTAAGGCCATTTTGGAAAATACACTAAGGAAGAAATGCGACCATAAATGAACTGATTCAAACCTTTTCAGATTTTCCATAAATTATAAATCAAGTTGTAAAATAATGTCACAGTACCTACCTAGTATAAAACAATTGTGTTCTTATTTCAATAAAAAAATATGAATCACTCGGATATGTCATAAGCCACAAATTCCTAAATTTTACACGGGAGTTAAAAAACAACATTCATAAAAATAATATTGTAATGCCCATTTTTCTGAAAAATAAAAATGCCCCATAATTTTAGTACATTAATGATTATTTAATGAAACATAACATTTCATTTTAGAGATACATTGAATGATTTTGTGGCTTATAACATTTTGCTTTATGCAAGTCAAATATGTACATGTAAGTTGATCGGGAAAATAACAAATGATTTTTCTGTGTTGTGACATTTTGCGAAGCAATACACCAATAAACCGAAAAAAATGTAGAAGTGGTGACTGTTTTTTGGTTTAATTTTATGATTTTCTGCGTGAATTTGTATTATTTTAGATAATAAAAAAATAATTGTGATATTTCGCATCGAGATGGACTGCGGTTGGAATATTAGCAGTGCTTTATACACCGTTAGACGCAAATAAGGGGACTGGTGATAATTCTTAACATAAATAAAATAACAGGCCTCAAATTCTCTTTAAATAGTATTAAATTTATTGTTTAATATACATAACTGTCTTTTGTATAAATATACAAGTAATAATAACAATGTAAGTAATAATATATAATAACAATTATAAACATAAAACAATTGTTTTTGTAAAGCAATATGGGGTGTTATGGATAACTGGTTATTATTATAATCAATTAATGAGATTACAAATAGTATTAGAATGAGAGCAACAAATTATGTGCAGGGGTTAAATAATAATAATAATAACATCTTACCCCGTTTTTTTTGTCATAGTTTGTACCTTAAAATAATTTTTACATCAATTTTTTTGTTCCAATTGGCGGAATTTTATTGAGTTAATTACAAAATCATATAATACCGGGAAACAATTTCCAAACATCAAAAAGGTTTTTAAAATGGCAATGTTTTATTACTATAATATTTCGAGATTACTTTTGTTAGGAAATTTATGTTGCCTGCAGAGATTTATTTTTGTCTATAGATATTTCATTAGTGTTGCCATGTAGTAAAAGATTCATACCGTTATAATAATAAGATCTTACTCAGCCATGATTAAATAGTTACCTAGCACAAGAGCGAATGATAAAAAAAATATCATTTTACTTTTTAAATGAATGTTTTATCAAAAATACTTAAATAAAAACATGAAAAATCTAAATAATTAGTAGGTATGCACACGTGTCTTACACAAATACTTATTGTATAAATAAATAAAAATGCATTTTATGGCTATTTCTAACTTTCACAGTCTTGCAATTTGTGAAAATTTTATGACAGTTCCTACCTGTTTCAAAGTTTAACAATATGAAAAGGCAGCCAAGTTCAATTTTACACTACTTAAAAAAAAATTAACTCACCCAACGCAAAATAAATAATATCTACACATTCACAATAAAGATCTTTTTTGAGTAAATTGTCGTCTAAAGATAAAATAGGAAGGGTGTATTTTTCTTGAATAATTTTTGAAAAATCATTTTGGCACATTCAAATTGAGTCAGCGTACATTCATTACATTAACCAACCATAAAATTATATTTCAATTAATGGTAAAGCTTGTATGTATTAATAAGTTCTTAATTTCATTAACTCTTCGGACCATGTGTTCATTCAAATATCCACAAATTTTAAGATTTATGAGAGGTATATCCAGAAAGTAAGTCTAGTTTGTATTTCTTGCCATCGCAGCGCTGCGACCAGTTTTGTGCATGGGTGGTATTTACCCTGACCTAGCGAAGAGTTAATGCCATTATGAAATGGCTGATTGTTGTGTACGCTGCATTGTGCTTGTTTGAAATGCTGAATAAAATAGAAAATCTCTCCGCTTGAGACATAAAGTTTGTAATTCGTTTCCATGATGCGATGAACATTAAACCAGTTACAGAGACGGGTAAGACTAAATAAACAAATCCTCCGAGGCATCCTCGAATAGAGAATACAAAAAATTGTGTCTCGCTATGACAAGTTCCTACAAAATGGTGGGTGTTATGTGGAAAAATAGTTTTAAGTTCTTAAGATTTTTTCCCAATATTTTTTTTTTCTTGAATATGTGTACCATAATAAATTATGTATACCCTAATGTTGAAACTGTTTTTTAATTATGATTTTTTTAATTGTTTATTTTTAAGCATGAACACTTGACAAATTATCAACTCTGCTCAGTGTTTATTTTTTGAAAATTTATTGATATAATTTTAAGATGCTAGAATTCCACTTGTCCTTGCGCTTTGTAGCTGCAAGACGATTGGTAATCTTGCTTCAGTACGTATATGTTACCAACCATAAAATTGTTAAATTTTGTAAAGGGGGTCTAGAATTTCAACAGTCCATGCGCTCAGTAGCTGCAAGACTTGTTATAATCTAACTCCAATTTTTTTTTTGCACCACAACAGGCCAGGAGGCCCAATCACAGTGGTGAATTACATCACAGAACACCCAGGCTTGAGAAAAATTACATTTGAATTTTTGTGTTCTCACCGGGAATCAAACCTGGAACCTTCCGTGCGTGAGTCAAGCGTCTTGACCACTACACCACGGAGGCCGCCAAAATTATTAATTCGCCTATTAAAATATAAATATTATTCAAACACTTTACTTCACTGTCAAATTAAAACTTCACTGTAAATGGGGGCTAGATTTCTTACTGTCCATGCGCTCTGTGGCTGCAAGACATGGGGTGTAATCTAGTTCCTATTTTTTATAATTGAAAAATATCATAATTGGAAACGAGGAACTAGACTCCCAACCATCCATGCGCTCCGCGTAGCTGCAAGATGTTCTGGGATACTTGAGGCGATTTTCACAAAAATGGCACTTTATAAATTATCCAACTACAATAATAATAATACTTGTTTTCTTTAACCTGTCAAACGGACATAACTTTCTGGAGAAACCTCGTATACTCTCGTACCTACCGAAGTAAAAAAGTGTCGAGTTTTCTTTCAATTCACGTTGTTCTCAAACACGTTACTTTTTTTTCTGCCCAGGTTGGTAGTTGGCATTATACAGAAAAGTTCCTAGATAATGCACTTCAGATGAACTAGCTGCGGGTCTTACGCTAAGGTCAACTGCATCTACAGCAATAGGAAAAGTCATACCTGTACGCAAACCGGCGCACTTAATTCCCAAAACAGATTTTATGGAATGGAATGCTCTCCCAGCAGAAACTGTGAGAGTGAAGTGATGTTTCAGAAAACACTTAAAACCTACGTGTTTTCCAAATTGCTTATATAAATTATAGACATGTAATGACAAAATGAGTTCAATATTAAAAATAGAACAAGTTTTTTAAAGCGGCTTTGATGTATCAATAATAATAAACATTAATATGATTTCTCTGTTTGTGCGGATAAAGAAACTTAACCCAAATCCTGGACGAGTGCGCTCGACTCAATGGGTAGACTCAATCAGTTAAAAATCTTGAATAAGAAAATCAAGTGTTGGGCATCCTGGGTTCGATTCCTGGGAAGGGCAGCATGAAATACTGACCAAAAAGGTGGTTCTACACATATTTCACGTTTCCGGACTGGCACCTAAAGTGTAAGGGTCACCTTACCTTCGTGTAACAATGATCGATATACGCTGCATTTAGTGTACGGATACAGTGCTCCAAGCACCATCGGGTGCGGATAGGGGTTTGATGATGTTTTGATTTTACAGTCAATGTGTTGAGATGAATTTTGTTAGAGAAAACACTAATTTTGGCGGAATCTTTAATAAACCTTTGCTCATGTGTGCGTGATGGAACATTTTCAAATAAAATATTATTTTAGTGTGCTGACGAATACAAACGAAATTTGTATGTTTTCTTCGGTAGACCATCTGTCATTTTCAAAACTGTTCAGAAGAACTAAATTATTGCAGTATTTTATCCAGATTTTTTTATTTATTCGTATTTACTAAAATATTTATAATTTTAACCAAAATAATTACATATGGTTCCTTCTGCCACCAGACGACCGACTCTGTTCGCCGACAGGCACTAACACATTAACATAGGCCATTAAACATTTGAACACACTCTATTTCATTGTTTAATTATTTCTTAGTAAATGGGTAAAACATTTTGAGCCAAATTAGATACATACACAACTCTTAAACTTACACATGTAGTTAATGAGATTATTGTTAAAATCGTTCCCTCATACGAGGGATTTTATATATATAAACATAAAAAAGCATTGAAATATTTCAATTTTGCAGCCATTTTCAGTTGGTTGTAAAAAACTGTTTTAGAAAATAGAAATCGAGTTGTGATAGAGCGGGGTTCGAACCTCAGACCGCAACACTATCACGTAATCACAACTCGATTTTAAGTTTGAAAAGCTTTACTCGGATTTTCATTATACACATTTGGAACAAATCATTTTTATCTGGGATAGTGACAAACAGTGATTGAATTTGTCAAATTTATACACACCTCAGAGCTGACATAATCCAAAGACCCTTTCCAAACTAATTAACAATAAAAAGTTCACGTACGATGCTTGAGGTCTTGGGTTCGATACGATGAAATTTACATTTAAAAGGTTGCAAACATTGCAATTTCACCGAAGCGTAAGTCTGATCACCTTACCTCCATGTGATAGAAGATCTTACGCTGCATTTGGTGTATCCATACAGAGAATGCTGAGTAGAAAAGATTCGAGATATTGTTGATTCAGAACAGGGTTAGGGTGGGTTAGTCCTCCCACTCCTCGCCGTCGCTGGTGACGTCGTCCTGCTCCGAGTCCGAGGAGTCGGAGTGCATGGCCTTGGAGCGCTCCTCGAGCGCCCGTGCCAGTGCCCCCGCCAGCCCGGCTTGGCTCGTGGACTTGCGATCCTCGGAGTTTGTGTTAACGGGTACCTGAATCATAGAAACATATTTTCTTACATTACACTATTTATTTTCATCATCATCAGTGGCCCTACAGCCCGTTGTGGGCCCTGTCCTCCAGAATCTGTCTCCATTCCTCCCTGCATCTCTTCTCCAGTTTGTTAGGCCAATTGCTCTAATGTCACTATTTATTTTTCCATTCATAAAATTTATTACTCCAAAATTTTTCTTTTTTGTTTAATGTTATTTATGCACGGTGTTTCATGGTAAACTTGATTTTTAAAAAATATTTTAATTTAAAAATGGAGAAAATCCTTAACGTCTCGGACTAGCATCTCTTCCACAAAAGACGCCACGTGCGGAGTAATTTATAATTACATGTCTTTAAAAAATTATAGCCCCAATAATACGAGACGTAGATATATATTTTTTAAATTCGGCTTAGTTCGATAGTCTATTGACAATTAAAAAGAAAAAAAAAACCATTAAAACTTCCTGATCTCTTTTCCCAGAGATATTTTTCATTAAATAAATAATTGCTTGTGACTCACCGATCTTAATTCGATCCCCTGTCGGATCTCCTGCAGCAAATCATCCCTCTTTCCTTCTCCTGATGGCCGTCGGTCCACTTCGACATGCTGTTGGAGAAAAAAATAACTTTGAAATACCGAATCAATGAAGAATTTCCAATGGCTGCAGTTACTGAAGAGCCTATTATTTCTTATAATTGAACAGCGCATGTAGATGACATCACAATGCACAAAAATCATCACAGGTAAAAAGTTGACAAATGGATAATAATTTTTATACTCTGCAGTATTTAAAATAGTAGAACTCCGTTTATCCGAACCCTTATCGTTATCAGTCGCAAAGGTTTGCTTTCGACCTAATAAAGCTCAGCCAAATCAAGTGACGGTTATGACTAGAGCCCGCCCAGGGCACTGCAGATTGAACAAACACCGCGCTAGAATGAACCTTTCAGAAACTTCTAGATGTAGGTTCTGCAGTGCAGATGAGGAAACATCTATACACATTATGTGTGAATGTGATGCTTTACATTATAAAAGGAGCCTCACCCTCGGGGGACCACTGGTTAAACTTGAGGATGTTAAAGAGCTCGCCCCCTACCTAATAGCTTAACGAATCTGGGCTTGGAAGGGGAGATTTAGCAAAAGAACTCTTGCCTTCCAAGCCAGCCTATTTAAAGACCTGAGCTTGAAGGGCGAGAACTATTCACGGGGATTGTGCAATCAGCTTTGCTGGACATGTTTAAGTAAGTTTTCAATGTGATTCGAATTCTCTGCACTGTTTTAATCTGGCACTCGTAAATCCAGAAATTGGAGGTTTACTGTACTCGGATAATTGAGATTATGGCCATTCAACGGATAGGACAGCCGATTTAATTGCTGCAGGTGGTGTGGAGTAAGTCCAAAAGCTCTGCATAATTACTCGGAGGTCTGTACATGCTCGCGAGGGGAGGGTGTGCTGTTGTACTGCGATCAGAATGTGTGTCAGAGTCGTACCAGGGACAGTCAATTCGAGCAATATATTAGAGTGCAGACAGCTTTGCTGGGAAATAGTTTTCAGCTCATTGTAAATATCCCAGCAACTTGGAGATCTCAAATTTTACATGGCGCCTTCGTATATAGAAAACAAGATTTCCGACTGTACCTTTAGCTGCGAGGCGCCGCCGCGGATGCTGTCCATGAGGGCGGCCCTCATGTCCGCGCCGGGGGGCGCGCCCGAGAGGGGCGGCGGCGCCGGAGCCGGGGGCGCCATGGCCATGGCCGGGGGTGGAGGCGGCGCAGGCGGCGCGGGGGGCGGAGGCGGAGGGGTGGGCGGCACCACACTCGCTGCCGCTGGGAAACAAACAGTAAAAATTCAGATACCAAAAATATTTATAGTTTAGAACACGCCGTAGAGATAAAATTTCTTAGATTTTCAGACCGGATTTCTTAAACCGGAATATTTATTTTAAGTGTTTTTTTAATAAATATTCATAGCCCCTGGAGTGGTACCTGAAGCGTAAAGTGCCATTTACATGTGGACGATACAACATTGTTCTGTCCCAGGATCCGGCTATTGTCCACATGTTAGCAGCAATTTGTAGGACAGGACATCGTTTCATTGTGAGATATTGTCACAGAGATAAACGGGCAAGCTATCTCCGCAGGACAATGATTACCCCCACCACCGCTCGCAGCTGCATTGTCCTTGTGTGAACGGGCACAAACAGAACCATATGACAATACCAATCTGCTCAGCCCATGGTTAGATCCCAACTAAAATCTCACTCCTTTAATTTATCATACCCTCAATTTTAAATCAGAAAATATAATATGTAACTTAAGCTTAGTAAGAATGTAAGTTTAAATACACAATATTGTAAAATGCCCAAATATTATTATTATTATTATCAAGGTTGTTTTAAAATCTTATAATGTGATTAGCAAGATCGCGTTTTGTGTTTTCTTAAAGTTAATCAAGTTAAGTTGTCAAATTTCCACAGTCTGTTTATAATTTTTTCTAGGAACTTAATTTGTGATCGACCATATTTAACTTTAATTTTTTTAATAAAAGTTATAAATCTGATACGATATACGTGCACTTCCGCACATTTTTTCTGCTGAAAATGTCAGCAGCAAAAATGCCTTTTGATTATTCAGTTCGTTCTTTGACAATTCCAGTACATTTTTCGCAAATTTGCTTGTAACCAACATTTGTGTATTTATTTTTATGCCCAATTTTTTTATTGTCCCAGCGTTCTGTCCTACGCGATACAGCTTTAAAAAAATAAGTGGTTAAAAATAAAATTTTATTTAGATTAAAAATCAGTTTATCGGTGTTCTTAGTGTCAGGCAAAAAGGTAATTTCCCAACAAGAACAATGAAAGCATCCACCCCTTTCCCGAAACTGTTCATTAAGACTTGAGTCTTTCTTCAGTTTCGCATATCAATACAATTTTTTTTTTAAAACTAATTAAGCGAAAATTTGATATTTTTTTACAATCAAATCGCGGAAATAACAAAACAAAGAAACTTTAAAAGCTTTCATTGTACCCCTCACCGCAGTATTGTCAATCCCAACCCAACAAGAACAGTAGGCAGTTCATACTTTATTTTATAAGCTTTCTTGCATTAGGTACGGATATTAAATGATTGGACTGTCTCACCTTGCTGTAGCGGCGGAGGGGGCAGAGTCCTCTGCGGGGGCGCGGGGGGTGGCGGGGGCGCTCTGGCAGGCGGCGGGGGGGCCAGGCGAGCTTCCCTCACAGTACTGCTAACTGAAACTAAACACCTGTATGTTAGGATTCATGCGTGAGATTCATCATCATCATTCCCTTTCCGCACCTAATGGCGCATAGAGCACTGCATTGATACACCAATCGCAGCGTATCTTGATAGTTTTTGTTACAAGAAGGTAAGATGATCAGACTTTTGCTTCGGGTATCAGTCCAGGGACCATGAAATATTCTAGAGTAAAATACCTTTTTAAACAAATATTTCACGTCAACCGTGTCGGGAATCGAACCCGAGACCTCTTGCGGGGCAGGCAAACGCGCTGACAATTACACCACGAGGCGGAAAATAAATTATAATCTTACAACAAAGTTGTCGCCGAGCCTAAAACAGCTTCCATATGTGGAGAGACTCAGTCTCGCAACGCTGCGGGAGCGGCGAGAAAGGGGTGACCTGATAGAGACATACAAGATACTCGACAGTCACTATAGCTGCCCAAATTTGGATCCCATGTTTGAGCTTAACCAAGATGCTCGTCTTCGAGGCTACAGTCTCAGGCTGGAGAAAACGAGATTCAATCTCAAATCCACGGAAGCATTTCCTGAGCAATAGGGTTGTTGATGATTGGAATAAGATGCCACAATAGCTGATCTCAATGTGTAGTCTCAATGGGTGCAAAAATGGACAAGATTTGTTTAGGAAAAGTTAAAGGGCGCCAACAGCTAACTTTCTTTAAAATAGATTTAAGCATATCAGCTTTAAGCTGCTCCCTTAAAATGAATATAATAATAAATAATAATAATATTATTGAATGAAAAATACACGTGTATGTTCGTAGAACTCCTACGAAATGATACAAGTATCTGCCTAAGTAATTTGTTATATATTTATTCTTCTGCTAGTTATAGATCATTGATCTGTTCTTGAATGGGAGTCTTCATCTTTTTGGTGGTGTTCCTGGCAGGCGATGTCCCCCATCTCGCGCACAGCTTTCTCATGTCCAAATTCTCAGTAAACACGCAATGATTTTTGAAATTGTCTACCATGCCTGCTGGCTCGCGCGAACTTTCTTCACTTCTAGCGCGGTCACCTCATTCAGTTGGCCACTGTGATGTTCGCCTTAGCAGCTCGTACGGCCTCATGAACATAAAATAAAAATAATGCTAAATTACCCTGCGCGGGAAGGTTGGCCACTGGAGTTGGTGTTCTTGCGGGAACTGGAGGAGGCATCTGGGCTCGATTCATCAAGGCGTGGCTCAAGGCTAAGTAAACAAAAAATAAATATAAATCGTTTAAAATTATTACGAGTAGTGGAGACAATTTTAGGCTTCCTAAGGTGAAAACATGCTGCTCAGATGTAATCCAGGTAAACAATCTAGAGTTAGCTTTAAGATGGATTTTATTTTAAAATTAAAATGTATATTCCCTGCTCAGGAGTGTTTTCTCTCTGTTGGAACAAATTTAGGGTTTAAAAAATTTACTTGCATTTAGGGTCATTGACGGTGGTGTCTACTCCGTCGATTCCGACCACGGATTCCTTGACAGCGTCCACGCCGCCGTGTTTGCTGATAAAGTCATAGATAAACTCGCGAGTGTCTTTGTCATGTAGCTGCGTGTCCGACACTCCGGCCTTCATGAAGAAATCTTTCATAGTCTTCTGGGGTAGATTTTCAATGTCGAAGCCTGGAACAAAGATGTGAACATATTTAACCTCTAGCATCCGGGTACACATAATATGTAGACTTCTGGCTTTAATTTTTTTTTCAATTTAATAAATGATTTTTTTTCACTGGCAATACATTTAAACTCTTAAGTGTATTATTTTACAGCAAAAACAGTACATAGCATTCTTTTATCAGATTTTTAGTCATTATTTCTGTCAAAAATTCTCAAGTGTGAATTACATAAATATGCATCTAGTTATGCAACTTTTTTACGTTTAATAGGTAGCAAGTTTTAAAAAAAAAAATTAGAGAAACCTACGAAAGAATCATTAAGGCTGTAGTCTGGTAAAACTCACGCAAAATGAGGAAATTATACGATTTTGCCATTTTAAAACTAATGTTTTTTTTAAATCGCGCAATAATAAAAAAATAAAAAACATAAATTGGATAAAAAAAACAATTTTTTAAGGTATTTCTATTAAAAAGTATACTTAAAAGTGTTATGTAACTAAAATATAATTACTTTTAGACCGGCAGATTACGCCATTTCAAATTTAGACTAAACTTAGGTATCTGGGTTCTCATATAAATACTAAGTATTGAACTAAAATTTGTTGCAATAATTTTCCAAAGAAGGTGTTTCCTCATCTGCACTGCAGAACCTACATCTAGAAATTTGGGAAAGGTTCGTTCTAGCGCGGTGTTTGTTTAATCTGCAGCGCCCTGTAAGGGCCTAGTAATAACCTTCTTTGACACAGGCATCTCTAGCATTAACACTCAGATATAAAAAAGATATTAATTAATAAAATACATACCTTTATTGGCATCCCAGCCGACATGTGATATATGTTTGAAGTTCTTCGGTAGGCCGATATCCGCCTTGGTCAGCTTTCTGGACTTGGATCTCTTTGCGCTTGCTGCAGACTTTGATACAGAGCCTAAAATAATCATTTTTATTCATTACGGCACTCTTTGAAGAATACAGTCAACTGACATGTCAGTTTTAGTGATATTGACACATTTATTTATTAATTCAAAAGGAGATCACCCAGCCTCCATACATTTTTGGGCTAATTTTGAAAGCGCCGGCCATCTAAATGAAATTTAATATTATAATAGAGTATAACGAAATAAACCTTTATTGTTATTATTCTAAAGTTCTGAGTCAAGTCTGCGAGATAATATTAAAACTCAGAACATCTATTCTAAAGGGGATCTCTATATACTTCGAGGGCGAATCCAGTCCCGGCACGTCCGTTTACGAACATGTTATAATGTGCATACAGGCATAGATGAAGCTTCCACGGGCAGACAAGCTATTGCGCACTATTCTTGCTCCTGTCATAACGGCAGAAGAACATCAGCTGCCGCTCCCACGTGATGTGAATAGTATAGTACATGGGGTATGCGAGGCACCTGCCTGCCACAAACATGAAGTAGATATATTTGTTAGATCAGGAGAATTATAGAGGATAACATTAAAATATTTGATACAGTGATTATTTTAATTTTTTTGTTTTATTTTCCCCCTGAGCCTTTTTGCACTAAATGCACGTGAGACTAAAACGCAATTAACTACTATTACACCACTTTATATAACATTTTTGACAAAACAAAACTGCTTTACATCTATGTTGAGTGATAATTTGAGGCAAATATTCAAACCTAAATAGTTGACTGTCCAGAGCTACTTAGTTTAATAACAATACATGTGCCAGCCAGGATTTGTAGACGGTACCACCTGTTTCATGTACCAATAAGTAAAACATCTTATGTTAAAAATGCTTTTTTTCGTAGGACTTTTTCAGTGTACAATACAAAATTTAAAGATATAGATTACACAAACATCACTCAGTCAGATTTAAAATTTACACTAAAAATGCATTAAGTAACTTAGTAGACATTATAATAATTCCCCTCCTTGTCTTCTCTTCAAGCATCCTTGTCCTAATCCCGCCCAATTTACAATAACTTACTGTTCTTAAAAAAAAAAAAAGAGTACATAAAAATAACATTTTTATATGTATAAACTTATATGTATTTATTGAATATGTAATATATTTTCTTTAATAGCTTTGTATACTTTGTGGAAATCTGTTATTAGTTCTGAGTTTATACACTATATCTGTTTGTTTACTATAAATATGTATGTAGAACTGTTGATTTCCAAAATAAAATAAAATAAAAAAAATCTCAGAGAATTGACTTAGAACTTTGGTATATTAATAAAAAATGTTTATAATGCTGAGTTCTATTTAAATAATGCGTTTATGTTTGTTAGCCAGCAAAAAAAAAAAAAGAGCCCAATCTGGGTTATCTCCTTACACTCGTTTACATATTCATGAACTTATTAAGGCTTTTTAAGCTGTTCCCGTGTTAAGCCATAATAATTAACAAGAATAAAAATACATAATAAAATAAACATTTTTATCAAGTCTATTGATGCTTTCAGCTCGTATGTTCATTAAAGTATACACAAATATACAGGATGTGGCAGCATAATTTGCTGATTTAAATTGGTCCCCAGGAACCGAGGTTCGGCCGCTAGAGGGTGCGGATAGTTTCATTTGAATGAGAGGGTTGGGAAGTATTTTCCCTTTCACTTTAGTACCGAGAATGCATTGGGCTAATTTTGCGCTCACTTTGATATTACCGACCGAGGTCATGTTTCTAGCCTATAAAGGAAAATGGAAGTGTGGAAAAGAGAAGATCAGGGTAGAATGACTCAGCCCAAAACATCGAGGCAGAAAGGCAGTCTTTTTTGCAATCTTCTCGGAGCTTTGCGCGTGAGCATGAAATTTTTGATCGTTATGCGAGGTGAATATTTCATGACGACCTCCGCTTAAGAGTTGGAGGTGGTACAAGAACTCACTGTGAGCGATTTTGCTGCTCGGCAAAACGCAGACTGGCAAACGGATTTAGCCCCTTGCTACTTTTTTTGTGGGGGTATCTCAAATCCATCGTGCACACTGATCGTCCAATGACCCTTGCTAAACTGAAGGACAATATTCGCCAAGCAATGACCAGCATACCCATCGCTATGCTGGAAATGGTTGACTGGCACTTCAGATTTCGGGTAAATCACTGTATAGCCAGTCATACATTTCAAATGTTGTAGAATAATGAAGAAAAATAATTAAAATGGTAACTATAATATCTTGTTTTATTGATCCTTCAAATCAGCAAATTATGCTGCCGTACCTTGTACCACTATTAGCCATCGTTAAATGAATGTTCAAAAAACAATTTTCTTTGTCCAGTGCATTATAATTGACTCACTCGTCTGCAGCAACACCTTCTGCGTTCCGTTCACGGCAAGGGGCACGGCCGGCGTGGGCGTGGGTGGGTGGGGAGGGGCTGGCGGGTGGTGGTGATGGTGGTGCCCCCGGGTGGCAGGCAGCCCCCGCGACACCTCCCCCGAGGACAGGCGATTCTCCTGCAGGGCCTTCTGTCGCCTTTCTGGAGAGAAAAACACAAAGAGGAACATTGAAGGGAAGAAAAAGGCACATTGTTGATGTATCATCTCAACTCTTCCATCTGTTGACTTTTGTGAAGTAAAAGAGCTGAAACCTTTATCATGCGGGTGAGAGGGAAAATTGTTTTCAGGCGTTGCCTAGTAGGTGAATTGGTTCAGCCGGATGAACCTCACTCACAAGGTTTCAGCTCTTTTATTTCACAAAAGTCAACAGATGGAAGAGTTAAGGAAATGTTGATGATAGGTAAAATGGTGAATGTTACACAGTGTTAAGTGGCCACTTAAACCAGCTTGTTTTCCCTCTCTGTTGCAACTAATTTAGAGCTATTATTGTTATTATTTTTTTATTTTAAGCGAGCCACGAAAGTTAATTGGCTTATTTCAACTATTCCGATACACGAAATTCGAAATACAGAATTTTATATAGAAAATAACTTAAGTCCATTGGCCTTCCTAATTAAAATTGAATAAAAAAAGCTTAGACTTAGCAATAAAAAGTGATATAAATTATAAGAGGCATTTCGGTGAAGGAAACATGGAAATCTAAGCATTTTATGTGATGATGAAGGCCAGATAATCATATTGAATTGGCGTAACATCGTCTGCTAAGAAAAGTATCGTGGGTGATTGGCCTTGAGGGGAGACTACACTTACGGAGAAGTGGAGTCAATGTCAAAAATCTCAAGTCTACAAAAACGTAGAAATAACATTGACTCCTATTGAATTTACTAAATGGTTTAATTGATGTACCATCATCACTGGAACAAGTGGCATTCAATGTTCTGACCAGCCGGTTGTAAAATAATAATGTGCTGTTCCTTAATCAGCACACCACAAACTATGGCTTGCATGCACCAATGTCCCGATTGTATCGCATTGTAAACTCGAGACAAGATCTGAACTTTTCGGTGTAAGTCTTTCTAGATTTGAACAATCACTAAGATAGGGACTATTATTTATTTTTTGTCCTAGCTTTAATTTTCTTTAGTTGTATTTTATTTCAATCATACCTGTATATATTATAAATAAATGTATTTACCATTGTTAAATGGACTAAATAAGTCTGTAAATAAGATAATCAGACTTACTTTGATTTATGCAGTGCCAGTTTAGAAACGTAATATGTGTTAAAACGAGTGAAATAAACAAACCTTCTCTCTTTGCTTCTTGAGTTCGATCTTCTCAAAGAGATTTGTCTTGAGGATGAGTGCCTCTTCTTCACTGGCAAAGTTGAAACCTGTCATATATTCCTGGGGAGAAAAATAAATACAGTTATCTTTTTAATTATAAAACTAGTAAATAGAAAAATACTTAAGAAACATGGGGCGAAAAATGTTAACTCCAAATTAACAGGTTGACTATCGATCACGCATTAACAGTATGGTATTTAAATTATATAATTGCTTTTGTTTGTCTATGCTACATAATTTTACATTCTTTTTTATTTATTTTGTTTATTTTCTTGTACATATCTCTGCTTGATAGTACACACGCGTTGACTTATGACCGCGATAACTTAGGCATGTTCATTATTGTTCATTGTGATCGCTCAAATGCTTTGCATGTTTTTAAGCACGTCGATAGTAATTTGTGATTGAGCTACTGGCTGGCACCTTGAACAGAAAACGAATTGCTGAAAAATGATGTGCTATGTCGAGGAATTGAAAATGTCCTCTCCTGAGGAGAACGGAGAGATATACCATGATAAGAAAGGCTAATGTAATTTTCAGAAAGATATTTTGGTGCGCAAGGCCTGTGAAAATGTGACAAAGAAGTAAAAGAGACTGCTGCGAGACATTGCATAGATTTATATAATATTAGGCGTGTTGTTCAGATGTCTATTAAAATTTATGTTTATGTAATGATCTATTTTTTTGTATTCATTAATAATATACATGCTTCCACTTTCCATTATGTTGTATTCCAACTCAACACAGGGCTCTTGGCCTCATAATTTGTAATGTGTATCTTTATACGAATAAAGAATAAATAAAGTTTATGCACTGATTAAAACGAAGCCACTACATTAATGTAAAATAAAATAATATTAATAGATGGTCTAAAATAATTCATAGATAATAATTATTAGTTTTACCCCACAAGTAAATGTCCTAGGATATTTGTTGATATTTATATTATCCTGCAATATAAAAAAACACGCGAGTCACAGTTGAGTCATATTTTATCTCATACTTCCTGCCAAAAGCAATGAACTTGCCATCGAGTAAATTTTATTTATTTAACAATATTTTGAGTTTGTCCAAATTTTTGTAGACAAGGACTGGATTCAACTCCTTGGGGAGCTGTTTATATTAACATATTACAACAGAGATGAAGAACATTTAAGAGAAGGTAATATGGAAGTCCAGGCATCTACAGGGCTTATGACCTGTCAATGGCTGGTTTAAGTGGTCAATATATCTGTATGACAAGATGTACGAAATATTGGGTTGATAAATATCAAACGCCAGTATGTCAACCCAATTATTTTTTTAAATATTTGTTCTACAAAATGTAGAGAAAAAAATATGATCGTTTCAGTACTGTTCAAATAAAACATGTCCTCATTATTGCAATAAAAACACTGCCAAAAAACTCTGTTTCAATTCAGAAGCTAGTAGGTCCACGTGGAGTCTGTGATGGATCGCTGTGGACATACCTGCGTTTGATATTTATCAACTCAATTGTCAACAATATGACGCATAGGTGTAAAAAAATATCATCTTCAATTCAATCTTTCTGTTGTCATATGCAAAAGTATGCATAATTACTACTACATAACCACAAATAAAATAAGACACCAAAATAAAATATTACATACATTATTTGACTCAGCACCAGCAAATCTATAACACATGATAGTGAAAAAATCTTTTTCGACGGGAAAGATTTAGTTGTATATTTTCAAATTTTGAATACATAGACAAAGTCACATGAAACTCTGAGTATTGAGTAGGTACTGCAATATATTTCCATACAAAATGGGCGAACATGTTTGCGTAGCAATTTAGGTAAATACTTTTATAGAATTAGTATTGCGTCACAGTCTAGTGTTTGATTTTCGTAGTATATTTGTCTTTGCTGATAAGGTGTTTTAATGAAAGGGGAAAGGCTTCGAAGTAGAAAATGGTTGACATTGAATAGTTTTGTATATTATAAGCAACAATAAAACCTTCATCTTCTTATCTGCCTGTTTCTCTCTACTGCTGGATATGGGCCTCTTCCAAATTTTTCCATGTTTCTCTGTCCTGGGGACACTTTTTTCATCCATGTTCCACGAGTTTAACGGTGTCATCAGTTCATCTCCTCTGTGGTCTTCCCACTTTCCTTTTATTTCTCCGATTCAATTCATTATCAATCAATCTCCAATTCATTATTCTGGGGGTCCACCTATCAACCTCTTGTCATGCCAAATGACCCGCCTATTTCTTATTCCTTATTCGGTCTCTTGAGGAGACGCCTTACATTTCTCTTTCCATAGACTGCTGAGTGATACTTCTAAAAATGCAGTCATCAATAGAGATCATTCTCTAGACATTGGTGATTCATTCCATGTGAAATGTGCCTACAGGGCGGCTCTTCTCTTGTATTTCATGGGTGGGAGAGACTAGTACTTGGTAGTTCTAGATAATAATATAATTTTTTATTTAAATTTATTTCAACACAGAGGGAAAAAGTTTTCGAGAAGGGAATATGGAAGTCTAGGCATTTACAGGGCTTATGACCTGTCATTGGCTGGTTTAAGTGGCCACTTTACACACTGTGTAACATTCACCATTCTGCCCATGTTTGAACATCCACATTTCCTCAACTCTTCCATCTGTTGACTTTTGTGAAGTGAAAGAGCTGAAACCTTTATCACGTGGGTGAGATTCATCCGGCTGAACCAAATCACCTACTAGGCAACGCCTGGAAACAATTTTCCAATTTTTATACTTCTTCTTTTACCAGGTTTGCAACAATGTTTGATTATTTCCAAATGCTTGCAGACTGGCTGGATTTCCTCCCTAGGGAGTTGTTCATATTTAAATTTATTTCAACACAAAAGGAAAAAGTTTTCGAGAAGGGAATATGGAAGTCTAGGCATTTACAGGGCTTATGACCTGTCATTGGCTGGTTTAAAATTTAAATATGAACAACTCCCTAGGGAGGAAATCCAGCCAGTCTGCAAGCATTTGGACATAATCAAACATTGTTAATTTTTTATTATTTAGTATTATTCAAAAATGTTTTAATTACTTCAATAAGTTTTTTTTCTCGATTTTATTTATAAATTTTTATTTATTATATACAGAGTGTTCTTAAAACCACGTCACATCCATAACCATGATGATCAGTATGGGCAGAAGACGTATTAGCATATTAAAAAAAATATTTTGAACAAAGAAAACTTTTACAAAAAAATATTTGAAAGAACAAATGGTTGCTTACTTCTGCAGGGGAGAAGTGAGGGGAGCGCGGCCGTGAAGTGTCGGCGCATCAGACTCCCCCTCCCCCTCCTTGTTTCTTCCCTGCAGAAGTAAGCAACCATTTGCTTTTTTTGATGTTTTACTTTTTTTTTAAACTTTACTTTTTTACTTAAAAAGTTTATTTTAATGTGCCAATATGTCATCTTGCTCATACTGATCATCGTGGTTTCAGATGTGACAGGGTTTTATGAACATCCTGTATAGGCTAAGGCATTTACAATAGTTAACTGAACCAAAATAACACAAAACTATAAGTAAAGACAAACAACGGTAATAAAAGAATGGTATATAATATATTTAAAAACACAATCAATGTATAAAACTTCCAGCTAACCTATGCCAATTCCTCTTCATCTCACACTGTTTCAGTGTCGAAGAGATCTACGAAAATCCGGAAGATCTATCCCAAACACTTCCAAGTTAAGTGACAAATTGACAAATCTACATATTCTGGACATCGGAGCATAAAAACAAAAGTTGCTATTAGAAGATTTGATAAATAGCAGATTTTGACTTCTGGTGACACGGTTGGAAACATGAAAATAAATTGATTGCAACAGAGATGGGACATCAGTTAAAGCATTAAGTATTTTGAAAATGCGTTGAAGGTCCATCTTAGTTCTACGTTTCTCCAATGAAGACAGATTAAGATATTGCTCTATTTCAAAATAGGAATAATTACCCCTTTGCAATCCGAGCAACCACGCTACTACTTTAATTATAAATTGCTAAAAGAGTTACCTCCGCTTCGAACGTGTGCAAGAACGGCCGGGGGGTCTGGTACTGTATCTGATTGTAAACCTCGTGCTCCCAGATACATGCCCGGCGCTGCATGCAGAAGATCCTGAAGAAGTAAGAGCGCTTTTGGTTGTCCTTGATCAGGCACAGAATCCCCGTGTCCCTCTTTGTCCACTGGTTGTGTGCCGGCCCCTCTGTCGTGAACAACTGTACCACTGCCGTCGCCAGGCTCTGTAAATAAAATATAAAAAATATTAACTTCACCATTATTATTTATTAATTTATTATATTATATGCGCCCAGAGGGCTTTTACATAACAGGTACAACATTGAAATTCGAGCGTTTCATGGTATAAAAAGTCAATAAATATGTATCTAATAAACAGATAAAAAAAGGTAGGTAACAATGAAATGTTTTTGAAAAATCAAAAACAGTTTTGGCCAAAAAATTATGGAATACAGTAGGTATTATTTAAGTGTAGAGTGAAGAAGTAAAATACAAAAAATCAAAGTGATTTTTATGGTGTTTGAATAATGTTTAAAAGTTATTTTGATTTTATCGCCGTAAGCATTTTAATCTATATGACAATGAAAAATTTCAATTTCTCCATACTCGTTTCCGAGCTGGTAGTCTGACAATTGGAGAATTTACAAAGAATTCTGTAATCTGAAAAAAAGCATCGATAAAGGGGAAAAAATTGCAGGTTTTAAAATTTTATTATGCTATCCTGTTTATTATTATGAAGACAGGTGATCACTTTGGTTACAAAACATTGCGTACTGTGGTCATACTAAAAATCAAAACAATACACCACGCGAGTATAATGTTGAAAGAAATTCAAAACTATTGTGCACTTGGATACAAATGATTCAGTTTTATTGTGTTTTGGATTTGTTTGATGTTTTCATTGCTTAATAAATTTGCACAATGGATGCTGACAACACCAACCACAGAACAGTGCCACATAATTGTCATTGTGTTTAGTAAATTGATTTTTTTTTGTGGATAAAAGTGTTAAGTGACAAAAACAAAAAGCAAAGATATACGTGGGTAATGTTTTGAACACCAGTACAATTATTGATTAAAAAACACCTTCATTCGAAAAAAAATTGATGGTGAAGTCGGATTTATTATTATTTGTTATAGGCAGGCAGCCTTTGCTGATGCGCCTATATCTCGTGTACTGATTTTTGTCCAAGTTCTTCTTCCTTTAAAAAAGCATCCAAACGGTTTTTGAACTTGTTGACCAAAATGGAATGGACAACTAAACTTTGTAATTTATTCCAGTCTGAAACTACCCTGCTAAAAAGGAAGTTTTTCTTGGGATTGAGGTGGAATTGGGGACGATAGAGCTTCCAGTTATGACCCCGTAAATTTGTGTTGGGATTTAATTGATACATTATTGAGTATCTTGTAAGTTTCTACCAAGTCCCCCTCTTCCGTCGTTCTTCCAATGATGTAAGTCTAGGGATTTTAATCTCCCGTGGTGAGGCATCCTTTTGAGTAATTTTGGGATTTTTGTAGCAAATCTTTGGACTTTTTCCAATAGCTCGATGTCTTTAGTAAAGTAGGAAAAATTTAATGATTTATTGCCAAATATAAGACTCAAAATGTAAAACAAATTTTAAAATAAAAATAACTGCACATATAAATAGTGTAGCGAGAGATTTTTTTGAAAAATATATGTAGATCAATAAACGTAGTACATTATATAATTGGTACACATATTATTTATATTTTTATGTATTTCATTATTTTATATTTGTTTTTTATTATATACTATACAATATTATTTATGTTTAAGTAACATGTATTCTTGGCACATATATACACTTTATATTTGTTTAATAACAATTTTTAATTTCTTACATTTGATTAACTAGGCATTTATAATTAAGTAGTTTTAGTTTTTTTTTGTTGTTGTTATATTAGTATAGAACTACTTATGCCTTAAAAGATAAAAAAAATCCATTTTAGAACAGGCTGAGTCATGTTAGATGGAGACTCCTAAACAGAGAGCACTCCGTTTTCATTTTCTATTTTTTAGTTTTATATAGATTCCCTGTTATTAAAGATGCATACTTATTTTATGCAATAAATTTATAAAATAAATAAAATATATATGTGAAAAGGTTGTGCATAAAATATTTATTTATGTAAAAAGAGTACATTTTTTTGAATTTGCAACAATGCCTTCATCCACTCATGTCTTCCAAGCATTAAAAAATATATTTTTTAAAAATATGTACGGTAATAAAATAAAAAAAGTTTAAAAAGTATAAAAAAACAATTTTTTTCATAAGTAGTAATACCTGGGCCCCACAATGGGAAGTTAACATTTATCCACAAAGTAAAATTAAGTTTTCTGTATGAAAAGTAGAATTTAATAAAGTACAATATTGTCATTGTATTATACCATCATTATTCCCTTTCCGTACCTAATGGTGCATAGGACACTGCATTGGTACACAAATCGCAGCGTATCTTGATAATTTTTGTTCCATGAAAGTAAGATGATCAGTCTTACGCTTCACGTACAGTCCAGGGACTATGAAATATTCTGGTGAGCAAACACCCTTTGAATCGGGTTGTGATCCTGTGGCTAGTGTCTCGGACTCACGGATCAAAGGTACGTGGTTCGAATCCCACCCTACCCCACCTTGATTCCCATTTTCTAATGGTGAGTTATTTACAACTCGTTAAAAATGGCCCTTGAAATGAAATATTTGGGTAAATCATAAGAACGCAAATATTAGTTTTTTTAATAAAAAAAAAAATAATAAAAAATAAAAAAAGAATTTAAAAAAAATTAGAACATAGCTATCTAACAAGATTTACATCTGTTGATGGCCTAGTTGTACCAAAATTTAAAAATAAATATGCACGTTGGATTATATTATTCCAAAAATATTTAATATGTTGCCACTTGAAAACATGTCATAATAAAAATGAAATAATGTTTTTATTACGAAAGTGGTTAGTAGACAGAACGTTCCCATACTGATTTAATATTTTTGTACAACATTCTTTAACTCAGTATTTTTATCTCTCATTGAATAAATTTTTGTTATTTTCTTAGGCTAACCTTTTCTTTTATTTCTTTCTTATATTATTTTCATTTTTTAAATCTTAATTATAATAGGTACTTTTAATATTTTTTTTTCTGTAGATATGAATTGAAATTTTCGATTTACTTTGTTTTATTTTTTATCTTGTTTTAATTACATTTATGAGCACACACTATTTAAATATATATATATATATTTATTTTTAAAAAATTTATTTCTTAAGTTAGCTTATATAAAAACTAATATAAACTATTATGTACATTTACATCTTCTATATATATTTACATTTCCTTACAGTAACTTATACATTTATTTTTAAATTCTTTCAGACACTTTTCATTCTTCACACATTCAGGCATCTCATCATACATTTTTAAACCCTTATACATCAAACAATTTTGCGACTCAGCTCTTTTCAATAATGGTAGTCTTATTTTATCCTTTTGTCTAGTAGCATAAGTAAATGGCTTTTCTTTAATTGTAATTGTTTTATTTTTCTCTCTTTTTCTACTTTAAAAAAATATCGGTTTTGTTGAGTTTTTTTCTTTTCTATCTTCTGAAAAATATTTTTAATTTTTCAAAGCATATTTTTTTTTATACACGTTCATTATTTTATTTGTATACAGTATTATGTCTGTGCTCTTTTATTTGATTCTTAATTGAAACTAATGTCTGAGCACCCCATGACAAACTATTATTTAATAGTTTATCGGGACAACATATGTTTTGATACTTTGTTTTCTTTTTATAATGTATTAATATTGTAATAATGTGTTTATTTTATTGAATAAAGACTATATGTTTTTTTTTTTTTTTTTTTTAATATTTCATATCTGCCATGTCGGGAATCGAACCCGAGACCTTTTGCTTGGTAGGCAAATGCGCTGACCATTACACCACGAGGCTGACATATAAAAAAATATATTTAACATAGTAAAATCGGTAGTCAGATGGGAGAAGGGATTATCTGTAATTTTCAAAAATGTTCAGGAAAGCTGAAATACTACTCAATTTCAAGACTTTAATCCACGAACTAAAATATTTTAATGTTGCTTTTCAATAATAAATTACCATTCTAAATTAAGCTTTTTTTAATGTGTATTTACTGAAATATTAATAAAAACTTTTGAAAACTAAAAATCAGAAAAAAATACAGATGGTTCCTTCTGCCTTCTGACCACCGAAATACGATATCAAAAACCACGAATCCTTCAAATAACTCGACGCTGGGGTACCTGAAGGGCTTTTGTAAAAATATTTTAATGCTCGATTTTTGAGAAAACAGGTTTCAGTAAATAAAATAAAAGCTTAACTTAAATAGCATTCTATATTTTCTCCTTCAAAATATTGTCCACACTGGTCGAAGAATCATTCAATTTTAAAATGTTCTAGAAAATTAATATGAATGTAAGGTGAAGTAGGAAAACTGTAAATACTTAAATGTATAAGTAACCTATTTTCCATAATGCAAGATTGGAAAGTGGTTTAGTGCATACAAATTATAAACAGTCTAGTGCAGCTTTAAGTACTTACAAGGGAGCATATGAAAGTGGTAAGAAGTGAGAGCTCACTCGGCTAGTTAGTTTCTCACGGTACTAAGTTGATTCATAATAAAAAAACAATTTACAGTTTCGAGTTAATATTTTCTTACCACACATCGCTGCCCGACTAATTTGAAAATCAGCTCATTTTCCTCTCGGGACAATAGAATACTAGGCCGACTCTCCCCCGGCATCCTGTCCTTCATGTTGTAGATTTATTTGGAAGAATTGCGAAACAAATCGAAGATGACATCAAAAGTTGACACATTTAAAACAAACATTTCGAGGACATTTAACACTTTTGAATTCGGATATAACAACGCGAATTGACTTTGTGTAACTCGAGGCGCCGTGAGAAAAACCAACTAGCTGACACTGTTTTTAATAATAAAAAATGACTTTCACCACACAACTGACACCCGTCATCCATTCCCCCACACCTTGGATTTTTGACGTATTTGTATTTCAAACCTTCAGTTTGCCTAACCTGATAGAACACGTAACCACTATAACGAACATTAAAACCAACTGCAGTACCTACCAAAAAAATCATAAAATCTCAATACACCCTATAAATAATTAAGTTTATTCAATAGCCCGTAAGATAAAATAAATAAAATTGGAAGTTTGTTTTACGCAGTTTTTTTGATTTTGGGTTAACAACTCTGCATCAAAATATGCTCTAGCCTCCAGTGCAAAAACAATAATTGAATGTCCCTTTGGATTTTCTTTTTTTTATTTTGATGTTTAGTTTTACCTTGTGTACATATTTAATTTATTCAGATGAAAATATTTCTTTTTTATGTACTTACAAATATAATTAACTTATGAATTTCTACATGCGTTCTATTATTGTGGTTTTAACAATAACTATCCCATGTTTTGTAAATACGTTATAAAGTAATGAATTTTTACAATAGCAGGGCATCTGATGCGTAAAATTATTTGACGTAAGTTCACATTATAATAACTACAAAAATAAATATGTTTTCCCTTTTAAAAAGTAATTTTCAGTTTTGTAAATACCTAATGCTTCAGAAAAAATAATATAACTTTTCCAATCTGAGCATTTCCAACTAGAAAATGCTGAATACATTTTTTATATTTTTAGTCTAATCGTATTCTGATGAAATTCTGCAAAAAAATGCGATATTTTTTTTTCCAATTTTGCCAAGAAGTAAATAAGTAAAATAAACTTGTTGAATATACTTTTGTTTTGTAAGCTTAATTTTTAAAAATCTTTAGCATCTAATTTGTAAGTGTATGCGATAATCTAGGTCAATTGTCTATTGACTCAGCCAATTTTATCTCTGACGTCTCTGACTGCAAAATTTCCGTGAAGTTTCCTTGACAGTTCCTGTATCTTGTTATTGATAAATAAAGAATAAAGCTGATTTTGCCAAGTGTAGATTATAACTTTTATAAAACACGTTAAGATTTTAGTTCTTGCATCCCAACCAATATGGGGGCGGTATTGGGCATATGTTCTGCTGCTCAGGTAAATATATGACAGCATTATCATTTGTCTGGCTTTGTTCTCTGTGATAAAAAAATATTGATATTGTGAGTCATTGCGCAGTTAATCCAGAAAACATATAAACTCGCATTATGAATGCACTTAGGGAAATTGAAACCAAATCTGTAATGTCTTAAGATTTTAAAAATAAGTTGAATTAGGTAATAAATAATAATTTGACATACCTACCAAAAAATTAAAAATACTTAGTACACTACCACTTACTTATTTTAACAATAAGTCCTCTCTCCCTCTAACGGGCTTCTTCGGGCAGGTGAATATTTTGTTGAAATGAAAATATATTTATCTTAATCTTTTCAACAATAACAACAAACAAACCATCACGCCGTTTTACTGTAGGGGTAGGCGGAGAGTATAGAACCTTATACATATTACTCTATCTTGCATCTAGACCTTGCTTCCTCTACATTCATACGTTTATGCACGCACGCCGATATTCCGACTTTGACATATCCGTCTTTAAGTATTTGTAGGATTTGGTCATAAATAAAAAAAAAAATTATTTTTTTTCATAAAAACAAAACACATTATAGAATTAATACAATGGTTTCAATATGTCGGTAGAAAAATATAAATAAAATGTATCTCAATTACATTATGAGGATAACTTTTATTAACAGCAACAACAAACCATCCGTTCACGCCGTTTTTCCGTAAGGGTAGGTAGAGAGGATAGAACGCCATATCACTATCTTTGCATACATATCTCGCTTCCTCTACATTCATACATCTTCTCATGCACGCGCGCCGATTATTCCGACTTTTGACATGTCCATCTCCAAGTATTTGTTGGATTTTTAATTTTGAGGGCCATTTTCAACGAATTGTAAATAACTTACTATTAGAAAATGGGAATCATGTTGGGGTAGAGTCGGACTCGAACCACGGACCTCTGAGCCGTGAGTCCGAGACACTAGCCACGGGACCACAGCCCGATTTGGTCATGCCATGTCTTTCTCGGTCTTCCTCTATTTCTGCATCCATCAACATTCGCATTGTAAATATTCTTAGTATATCTCTGAACTTGGTCTGGAGAATTTTATCTTCAACTTTGACATCATACTGAAGCTATGTCATTTTAGTGTACCGTCACATACGCTTCCCCTTGTTTCATATCGATGTACATACCCTAAATTTGAAAGTGGAGGGTCGGTAGTATATCTTTGTAATCGCTAGAGAGAATTTATCTTCAACTATACCGACAATGTGAAGGTATGACGTCTTTATCTTCCTATCATAATCGAGGCCCAGGGGAATGGAAAAAAAACATTTAAGCAGGCTACTTCCCAATTGTTCTTTTGTAAAGATTAATAATGGTGATGATTCCAATTTATTATATTTCATCCGGTCGTTCAACCGGTCACTGGATATTCCAAATTTGTGAATTAAAGTATCACTCGTCATTTATATTTATTTTTTATTTTCTTTTATTTAGGAAACATACAGTACAGTTACATTGTTTTATATTTTACACAGTTAGACTTAACTCTAATGGACCAGTGAAGTTTCCATATTATAAAATAATTATATGTAAGGTACAAAATTAATTAAAGTACAAAAAAGAGAAGGAAAATAAACATAAATAGAAGTTGTTTAAAAATTAAAAATGAAGAAAATTTGTAAAAGTAATTAAAAGTTAAGAATTAAAATAAAGAACGAAAAACACACTTAGATGTAAAAATAAAATAAAATAATAACATTTTTTTAAAAAGGAAAAACATAAATATACACATACATATTTTAAGGGATTTAAAGAAACGATGAGAAGAATCTTTAAAGAATCTTTAAATAAGAAAATAAATTTATGTCAATTTAAAAAACATCTTCAAAATTAATGACACATAGTAAGGCAGCAATATATTGATTTCTTTTACATAAACAATATAAGTAATTAAAAGTAGTTTAAAAGTATAAAAACATGTCAATGTGGCAGAGAAAAATGAAGGAATAACAGGTATGGCAAGTAATATTCAAAATTTGAAAAAGCAATATAAGGAGAAGATTTTAAACCAAAGGTAGTTGATAAAATTTTAGTAAAGCAATTATCAAGCTTTTATTTATATAATAAATTACAATGAACTTCCATCAAGAATTTTCACTTACAAACTTAAATGTTGTGATGATTCCAGTTGGCATGTTGCTGCGGCAGCACGGCGTGCTCGCTGTGCTGCTCCGCGTGCCCTTCGTGCCGGAACTCCACGTCCACGCACCTCATGTACGCGCTCATGCTGCTCGTGGCTACGGCCATCGCCTGCATCACCCTGTCCCCGGGGCTACAGGACACCTTGCACAAGGTAAGCATCCCCGGCTGCAGCTGCTTAGCACGCTGGTTCAAACAGGAACCGGAAACAGCCTGTGGTTATTTAACTTGAAAATATGTGAATTTTGGACCGGACAGAGGTTTGTGATTGATATACTAACGTAGTGGCAAAGGCGGATCGTCCATATGAGCGATTATGCATAATTTTACATTTATTTATTCATATTTTTCTCTTACAAACTATAATTAATAATAAAAATAATGTGACCTCACTGGGGTTGCCCGTGCCGAGGACATTGAACAATATACTTTTTTGAAATGTTTTTACATTTGAGAATTAACAAAGAAGACTACTTAATAAACAGAGATAATTAACAAAATATTCAGACAGTTTTAAAAACTAGGTATAAATGTGCATCTATATTATTTATATTACAAAACACACAATGAAAATAACAAAAACCTAACATAAGATATACACTTGTGGAGCAGTTGATTCAATATTGGTTTGGGCGAATGAGACAATCCATTTTACTTCTACCTAGCTCCACTATCCATTTTTTTATAGCCTTTTTAAACGTTTTCTCGTTTCATTATTTTTATTGTTTGTTCATTGCCACTGTAAAGTCGTGTGGCAACTTGTAATGTTATTCGGTCTGACAATGTTTTAAGTATGTCCAAATGTTAGCAGACTGGCTGAATTTCCTCCCTAGGGATTCATTCAGATCTAAATTTGTTGCAACGGAGAGGGAAAACATTTTTGAGAAGGGAATATGGACGTCTAGGCATTTACAGGGCTTATGACCTGTCATTGGCTGGTTTAAGTGGCCACTTTATACAATGTGATATATTAACCATTCTGCCTATGTTTAAACATCCACATTTCCTCAACTCTTCCACCTGTTGACTTTTGGGAAGTAAAAGAGCTGAAACCTTTATCATGTGGGTGATATTCATCTGACTAAACCAATTCACCTACTAGGCAATGCCTGAAAACAATTTTTAAATAATTATACTGTGCGTTTATGTATGTCCAAACGTTTGCAGACTGGCTGGATTTCCTCCCTAGGGAGTCATTCAGATCTAAATTTGTTGCAACAGAGAGGGAAAGGAAACGTGGATATTTAAACGTAGGCAGTGGTGAATGTTACACAGTGTGTAAAGTGGCCACTTAAACAAGCCAATGACCGGTCATAAGCCCTGTAAATGCCTAGACTTCCATATTCCCTTCTCGAAAATGATTTCAAACAAATTTAGATCTTATTTAATCTGTTTTTATTTTTCCATTTTAGAGAAACATCGCCAATCGATTAAATGTCTCAATTTTCAGTTTTTTTAAAAAAAAAATATTTTTTTTTTTTTTTTTTAAGTTGATTTTTAAAAAAATATTTTTCAAATTGACCTTTTTATAAAATCAAATAATTTTTTTTCAGTTACCATTTTGCGTAAATTCTACAAAGAATTCCCTCGTGCCGAGTTCTGTGACGTTTGACTGTGAAGCCGCCGTTGGATACCTGGCCGTTTATAGGTAACATGTCCCATATTTTTATTGTGTAAAAGCTTCCGCCCCTTTACTGAAACCGTTCATTAAGGCTAGTGTCTTTCTTCAGTTTTGCATATTCACTAACAATTTTTAAAAAACTTATTTACCAAAAATGTGTATAATATTTCTTTTCAATCAAACTCTGAAAATAACAAAATATAGAAACATTAAAAGCTTTCATTATATCACTCACTGTAGTATTGTCAATTTGTGATCAATTAAATGCACGCGGTCAGTACATTAACTTATTCTTGATTCCCTGTATGTGAGTGAAAGAATATTTATTTATTTAACTTTTTGTACATAATGTTATTTGTACATTGGCGGGCTCATTGCCAAATGGCAATTTCTTCCAACCAACCAATATATTTATATTCTCCTTTATTTATATTCCATGTATAAAATTATTCATGTATACAGAGATGCTTTGACTATCTAACTAGGGTTATTTACCCCGTTCTAAGCTTGTCAAAAAAATATTTAAAAAAACAGTAATTAATACGTAAAAACAATTATAAAAATAAAAAACGCAGCAAAATACATGGCAAAAAAACATAGTAAAAAATGAAGTAAAAACATAATTTTAAAAAACCCAGTAAAATACGTAGACAAACAAACCATTACGCCTTTTCGCCGTAGGGGTAGGCAGAGAGGATAGAACGCCATAACACTCTATCTTGGCATACAGACCTCGCTTCCTCTACATTCATACATCTTCTCATGCACGCACGCCGATTATTCCTACTTTTGACATGTCCATCTTCAAGTATTTGATGGACTTGATAGTGCCATGTCTTTCTCGGCCTTCCTCGTTTTCTGCATCCATCAACATTTGCACCGTAGATCCTTTTAGCCGTTCTTACGCTGTCCCTGCGCTCTACATGTCCAAACCAACGCAGCACCCCTTTCTTGATTCTGTCGATAATGCATGGCTCAGCCTTACGCACTTCACGCATCTCGACATTTGTGCACCTATCATACATCGTTTTAACACACATTCGCCTGAGGGATCGCATTTCGACATCATTCAACCTACTTTCATCATCATTTTTCTCCGTTGTGAACTGCTAGTTTAGCCTCCTGCGATAAACATTTGTTTGCCAAAGTAGATTTCAGTGCACCGTTCACCCTGTTCCCGGCACTCACCCTCCTTTCAATATCTTTCTCGGCCTTTCCGTCCCTAGTAAACTTACTTCCCATGTACACAAATTCTTCTACCTGATTCAGAATATCTCCGTTCACACTGATCTCACATTTGATTATATATAGTAGACAAAATAAAATGCATAGTAAGTCTAATCCAGAAGTGTCGCAATTAAAAAATATTACCTAAATATTTTTGATAGTGATAGTTATTAATGTAATTTATATATGTGGTGTAAAGTACTGTGTTTTATGTTTCTTATGTAATGTTTTCTTTCTATTTCAGATGTATTGACTATGTATGATATGATGTATTGTCACAAAAATGATTTTTAAATAGTTTATGTACGGTCCCAAATGAGTTTTTTTAATAACTCCCGGGAGTATAATATGTTTTATCAATATATATTTTTTAAATACGTAGAAAAAATAAAATACTTAATAAAATACATAGTAAAACATATTTAAAACCCAAAAAAATCCGTTGTAAAAACAAAATACATATTAAAAAAAATATATGTGCATAGCAAAAATAATGTTTAAATAAATACAAGATACAAAATAAAAATTATAAACATACTATGTGAGTTCCAAATTTGGACCGCAGGACAGCAAACCTGGTCATCGTCTTCCTGGCGGATAGTCTCGAAGATGGAGAGACAGTTGGATTCCAACGTCCCAAGAGTAGCAGCTTTCTGCTTTAACAGATCAACAAGTCTAAATGAGGAGGCATAAGAGAAAGATGACAATTTGATTTATCAATACTTTTTATTTCACCAATTAATTATTGTGATCATATTGTGTTTGATCATCTCTATTTTCAGAAAATCTTTTAAAATGAATATGTATTTTTTTATTTTAGAATCTACTTTATTCTATTCTTGTTCTTCACTATGATGGCCCTTCTAACTGCTGGAGTTAAATCTTCTAAAGATGCACGAGCTGGAATCCAAAATGGGTAAGTGGATTTATTCCCTAGTTTTATTTTATTTCCCATTGGTAATTTACTATATAAATAAAACACGAGTGATACTTTAATCCACAAATTTGGAATATCCAGTGACCGGTTTCATCGCTTTCGCGACATCTTCGAGACTGGTATCTTTATTAAAAAGTTAAATGTATTTATACAGAACAGAGGTAAGGATACATAATTCAAAGTTATATGTAAGTAAATTAAATAAAGTTATTTTTATCTTAAGGATCATTATCAACAAATTTTCTATGGGTTAACTAATTAATGGATATAATGCTATTTTAATGAGTTTAAGTATTTTATTTTATTGTTGGTGTCTCATCCTTCGTGAGTGTGGTTTTGTTTCAAAACCACACTCACGATATATAACTTTGAATTATGTATCCTTACCTCTGTTCTGTATAAATACATTTAACTTTTTAATAAAGATACCAGTCTCGAAGATGTCGCGAAAGCGATGAAACCGGTCACTGGATATTCCAAATTTGTGGATTAAAGTATCACTCGTGTTTTATTTATATAATAAATTACAATGAACTTCCATCAAGAATTTTCACTTACAAACTTAAATGTTTTTTCCCATTGGTGTTTATAATTGAATTTGATTCAGTGATTGTTTGAAAGAAGACAACTTGTTATCAAAGAAATCAAGACTGGTATGTTTGTTGGCAGACCTAAGAATTCTGGGCATAGGGGAATGAAAACCACGGTTAGTTCTATGGTTATCGGTATGAAAGAGTATGTTTTGTCTGAGGTTTCTAGTTGGGATATTTAATTTTATTGAGCTCAGTAGTTCAGTCGCATCAAAGAGTGAGTTGAGAATTTTAAATAGGACTAGAAGGTCGGATTTATTTCAACAGGCTTGAAGAGAAGATATATTTAAGCTAGTTTCTAACCCATGTTAACACTCAATATATTTACTGAATTGTCGGCCTCGTGGTGTAATGGTCAGCGTGTTTGCCTACCATGCAAGAGGTCTCGGGTTCGATTTTCGGCATGGCTGATAAGAAATATTTATTTGAAAGGGTGTTTTTACACTAAAAATATTTCATAGTACCTAAAGCGTGAGACTGATCATCTTCCCTCCATGTAACAGAAATGATCAAGATACGCTGCGATTGGTGTGCGAATGCAGTGCCCTATGCACCATTAGGTGCGGAAAGGGAATAATGATGATTTGAAGTTACCTAGTAATTACTCCGCAATATTACTTTTTTCCCTTGTTATATATTCATGTCCTCGAGCACAGGATGACGATGTCCATCTCCAAATCTTTAGCAGAATAATTTAGGCATATCTCAGGCGCATCAAGGCTTAACAAAGTTCTATAGATGGAATTCTCATTAGATAAGAATGACCTTTATAATGCCTTTTTGTACTTTAATTATTAGTTAAAGTTATTTTGTTATTTTTTTTTTTATATCTTACGAATATTTTCTTATTTAGTTTCTGGGGCCTGAAGTATCTGATTGTGATTGGCGGAGTGGTGGGAGCCTTCTTCATCCCCGAGGGGGAGTTCGGGGTGACGTGGATGTATTTCGGGATGATCGGAGGGTTCCTCTTCATCCTCATACAGCTGGTGCAGATTGTGGACTTTGCCATCACTTGGGCCGAGTCGTGGATTGGTAAGCCCTTCGGAGAAATTTTATGTTGTGCATGTTCTAAAATACAAAAACGAACATACAAAGCAAAACAAAATTGGATATATATTTTTTTCTTATGCGTAGTAAAAATTCGGGCATTTAATTGAGGACATTGAAAGCAAAGATAGCAACCTTAAAAAAAAAATAGTGGGCTGGGGAGGTTGCACCGCGTCTATCATGAACCCCCTAATAAACGTTAAAAAATAAATATTTAGAGTGATCCTTCGATGTCCTCCCACTTTCCCATCGGAGACATTGTTCCAATTCATGAAGGTTCTGGACATTAGATTTTTTATTTTTTATTTTTTTTTTTTTTAAAAAAAAGAAATATTTGCGTTCTTATGATTTACCCAAATATTTAATTTTGAGGGCCATTTTCAACGAGTTGTAAATAACTCACTATTAAAAAATGGAATCAAGTTGGGGTAAAGTGGGATTCGAACCACAGACCTTTGGTCCGTGAGTCCGAGACACTAGCCACAGGACCACAACCCAATCTAATAATTTTTTTAAAAGAGTCATTGACACATTTCTGGTCGTGCGGCTACAAGAGTAGATCCCAGCAGATTGCCCGTACGAGGTTTTCTTGTAATTTCAATGACATAATTCCAAAAACACATACGACGTTTGCTCAGAGGAGTTTCTCTTTTGTGGCCCTGTGGCCTGTGGTTCAATGTCCTGCATGAACGTATTAAATTCTCCGAAATTAAAGCCATTTTCGGGAAGAGTTAACAAGTCTGGATTTTGTCTAAAGGAAGAGACCATTGCAGGAGACTGCTGCGAGATATTGCATAGATTTATATACTTTTATCCGTATTGTCTAGGTTTATTGAAACATATATGTATGTTTATGTAATAATATTTAATTTTTATTTTTGCTATTATTTAATTGTGTACGTGCTTCCACTTACCATTATGTTGTCTCCCAACTCAACACAGGGCCCTTGGCCTCATAGAGTTTGGGATGCGTTTTTTTTTTGTAATATATATATATTAGCTGTTTTTGTAATATATATATATATTAGCTGTTTTTGTAATATATATATATTAGCTGTTTTTCTTATATATATATATTAGCTGTTTTTGTAATACATATATATTAGGGAGCTGTTTGTATTAACATATTACAACAGAGATAAAGAACATTTTAGAGAAGCTAATATAGAAGTCTAGGCATCTACAGGGCTTATGACCTGTCAATGGCTGGTTTAAATGACCACTTTACTTACACACTGTGTAACATTCACCATTCTGCCCATATTTGAACATCTATATTCCTTAAATTCTTTCATCTGTTGATGTTTGTGAAGTTAAAGAGCTGAAACCTTTATTTATGCGGGTGAGATTCATCTAATTGAATTGTTTCACCTACATACTAGGCAACGCCTGAAAATGTTATTTTTTCAATTTCTATACTTCTTCATGGACCAGGTGTAGATGCCTAGACTTCTATATAAGCTTCTCTAAAATGTTCTTTATCTCTGTTGTAATATGTTAATATAAACAGCTCCTCGGGGAGTTGAATCCAGTTCTTGTCTACAAAAATTCGGACAAACTCAAAATATTGTTGATATATATATGTATTTTTTATAGTTCTAAATAATTGTAGGGAACCTGTCTGCAATTCGGACACACTCAAAACATTATTAAATCAAAATGGTTTGTTTGCAGAGAATTCTGAGAACACTGAATCCAAAGGTTGGTACGTCGCTCTCATGCTGGCCACCCTACTGAACTATGCGCTGGCCATCACTGGAGTAGCCCTCCTATTTGTCTACTACACCAGGGTAAATACTTATTCATCCTGTCTTTACATTAAGGGCGTACAGCCTCTCTTAAAATTTTATAATAATGCATTTTCTTGGCTTAAACGTTACCTTTTTAGCTCGGCGAAAATTGACAAAATTCTGAAAAAACTTGGCATGTTACATCTAGCACCAAAGGAAAACTTTTTTTTGTCTCACAAAGAAAAACATATGATTCTACTAAATGTTATTAAATATTTGTATATAACCACTTACCGACTTTTCTATGTCTACCGGTTTCGAGACGTGCCCGTCTCTTCGTCAGGACACCAATTAAACCAACATGCAAACTATGCACCCAGCGCATTGCCCGGTTCCGATTATTGCAGCTTATTTTTCAATTCAAAATGTATACTGTATTTTAACATTCAAAAACCCAGTGCGTCGTATATTTTCCTTGCTAAGTTCACTTGCAGATTACAGATATTATTTCGAGCTTCTCTATTTGGAGAGTAGCATTTCGAGCGTTATTTCCTAAAGACCATTTTCGTTTGATAGTATTCTGTTGACATATGACGCCAGTTTTTTAGTCCGCGCGTTTTAGCTAGTGGCGCCTCGCTCGGTGTCGTCAAGTTCTTGCATTATTCATTCTCAGTTTAGAAGGAAACGAAGCTGACGGCTCGGCGCGGCGCAGCGCGGCGGTCACGGCGGTCACGTGACATTTTTGTTGCAATATTATTGCGAATATTTCTAATGAATGTTATTATGTTATGTAATGTAATATGTAAAGTTAAAATTATGTATTTTGGCATAAATTAATTAATTTAAATCTAATCTTATTGTTTTTTTTTTTATTTTTCAGAAAAAAAATATAGTAAAAGAAAAAATATTTTTTTGTGTACATAATGGGAGTGACGTCTTACAATAGAATGTTTACTTTCTTTTATATTAGTACCTAAATAATTGCAGTATAAAATGTAAATTACAAACAAATATACGGTGTTTTTAATCAGTGCCAAACAAAAAGGAATTATGAATATATTTATTTTACTATCCTTATTTTTTAACATATTTTATTTTTTTAAACTTTTGCATACATGTACTGTCTTAAAATAATGGAGAATATACCTACATATTACGCAAAGTTATTAATTGTTGTTTGTTTGTTGTGTTGTTGGTAAAAATTATTTTGATTAAAAATAAGTAGGTATTGCGTCTTCTGTTGCCAGCAGGTGAAACTGGAGCTGGAGAGATGAAGTTGTTTTTACACAAAACCATAAAAAAAAAATCCGTGTACCTGGATATACTTTTTTTTATACGCCTCCACTCATTTGCGAGATTACTTATATGTATGTAGTATGTATGTACATGCAGGTACAAATTATGAAAAAAATTAAAGCTTACCTATAAAAAAAGTCTCCGCTCGCCACTGATATCAGGTCTACATATTCTCACCCATTTTTAATTCTATATACAGTAAAACCTCTTTTTTACGTTCCTCAATTTTACGTTTTCCCGCCTTTTACACCAAAATGTTCAGGACCCATTTTTCTTCATACATTCTCATGAATATTCCCCTAAACTGACGTTTTTTACATTTTTCATCACTCCGGTTTTACGTTTAAAAAAAAACAGAATTCATTTGATATGTCAAAAAGTCGAAATTGTGTCTTAATAATGGTGCCGTGGACCGCGCGCAACCGCGTGTGCCACGCAAATGAAGAATAAAAAAAGGCAAACAACTAATAAAGGATTAATTATTGTCTTAATCTAAAATCAAAGCAGGTGCAGTGTAATTGACCTTTTAGTTTAAGTGTCTTCCTTTAGGGTTAGTTGTAGTTTTCATTTGAACAAAAACGTCATATTGACTTGTGCAAATCATGAGACGCAGTTGACAAACATTTAGGATCAATGAAGTTTTAATATTAATAAATTGCTATGTTTTAAACAACAATAGAAATATTGAAATGTATGGGAGCGAAGTATGGAATTGGAAAAATAATGATGAAAGTAGGTTGAATGCTGTCGAAATGCGATCCCTCAGGCGAATGTGTGGTAAAACGATGTATGATAGGTGCACAAATGTCGAGATCCGTGAAGTGTGTAAGGCTGAGACATGCTTTTACATTTTACATTTTTTTTTGCACCACAACAGGCCAGGAGGCCTAATTACAGTGGTGAATTACATCACAGAGCACCCAGGCTTGAGAAAAATCACATTTTTATTTTTTGTGTTCTCACCGGGAATCGAACCCGGAACCTTCCGTGCGTGAGTCTAGCGTCTTGACCACTACACCACGGAGGCCGCCTGCATTATTGACAGAATCAAGAAAGGGGTGCTGCGTTGGTTTGGACATGTAGAGCGAATGGACAGCGAAAGAACGGCTAAAAGGATCTACGATGCAAATGTTGATGGATGCAGAAAACGAGGAAGACCGAGAAAGACATGGCACGATCAAGTCCATCAAATACTTGAAGATGGACATGTCAAAAGTAGGAATAATCGGCGTGCGTGCATGAGAAGATGTATGAATGTAGAGGAAGCGAGGTCTGTATGCCAAGATAGAGTGTTATGGCGTTCTATCCTCTCTGCCTACCCCTACGGGGAAACGGCGTGATGGTTTGTTGTTGTTGTTGTTGTTGAAAGTTATAAAAACGATGGTTTAAAATGTTGTCAGTGTGAAACAATTGTGCTGCGATCTATATGACAGTTGTTTTTAGTGTTGCCATGTTTTTTATACGTAAAACCGGAGTGACGAAAAGGAAAAAACGTAGATGGGGGAATATTTGTATGAAAATGTATGAAGAAAAATCAGACCTGATCATTTCCGTGTAAAAGGCAGGAAAATGTAAAAATAAGGAACGTAAATATGACGCTTTACTGTGTGTTCTGGTGCAACATTGTGCAGTGACTTAACATAAAATAAGCCAACAGAGTTTGTATTCTGCCCTCCGTTGTTCGCATAGTCTAATGAAATTCCCGAAGAAGTGAAGTGATTATAACTGAACTTAAACATTTGAAATGAAAAAAAAAAAGTTCAAAATAATTATTTCTTGTGTTAAGATTGGTATGCACTGTAAATATTTTTGTTACAGCCCGACGGCTGTGACCTGAGCAAGTTCTTCATCTCCATCAACCTGATCTTCTGCGTCATCATCAGCGTGCTGTCCATCCTCCCCGCCATCCAGGAGACCCTTCCCAGCAGTGGCCTCCTCCAGTCTTCAGTGGTCAGCGTGTACATCATCTTCCTGACCTGGTCTGCGCTCAGCAATTCAGGTAATCACGCTTTGCCAACCACGACAGCGTGATTTCCCTTTTCAGGACCATGCCTGAGGCTAGCCATCGAGTGGATAACACTCGTGCACGGTTATGGTTCTTTTTCACGCACAGAACCACATTCTCAGCAATCTTTTGAATACATCCAATGTTTGGAGACAGTCTGAATTTCACTCCCTAGGGATTTATTAAGATTGAAATTTATTGCAACAGAGAGGCAAAGCATTTTTGAGGTGGGAACATGAATGACTATCATTAATGATCTAATCTCTTTTAAATTTATTTCAACAGAGAGGGAAAAAGTTTTCGAGAAGGGAATATGGAAGTCTAGGCATTTACAGGGCTTATGGGCTTATGCCACTCAAACCAGCCAATTCCCTTCTCGAAAACTTTTTCCCTTTCTGTTGAAATAAATTTAAATACGAACAACTCCCTAGGGAGGAAATCCAGCCAGTCTGCAAGCATTTGGACATAATCAAACATTGTTGAATTACTACCTGGTAAAAGAAGAAGTATAAAAATTGGAAAATTGTTTCCAGGCGTTGCCTAGTAGGTGATTTGGTTCAGCCGGATGAATCTCACCCACGTGATAAAGGTTTCAGCTCTTTTACTTCACAAAAGTCAACAGATGGAAGAGTTGAGGAAATGTGAATGTTCAAACACGGGCAGAATGGTGAATGTTACACAGTGTGTAAAGTGGCCACTCAAACCAGCCAATGACAGGTCATAAGCCCTGTAAATGCCTAGACTTCCATATTCCCTTCTCGAAAACTTTTTCCCTCTCTGTTGAAATAAATTTAAATACGAACAACTCCCTAGGGAGGAAATCCAGCCAGTCTGCAAGCATTTGGACATAATCAAACATTGTTTAATCTCTTTTACTTCACAAAAGTCAACAGATGGAAGAATTGAGAAAATGTGGGTGTTCAAACATGGTTGTGCAGAATA